>NW_026596962.1:1603515-1669707 GCF_907164565.1 Psammomys obesus
AGATAGATAGATAGATAGATAGATAGATAGATAGATAGATAGATAGACAGATGATAGAGAGGTGGTTTGAATGAAAACGTCCCCTGTAGGCTTTGGTATTTGAATACTTGGTCTCCAGGTAATGGTGCTTTTTAAGGAATGTTAGGAAGTAGGGGTTTCTTAGAGGAAGTATGTCATTAGAGGTGACATACTCTGAGAGTTTAAGGGCTATTTTGAGTTTCCCTCTACACTTCCCGATTGTCCTTAAAGGTGTGAGCGAACTCTCAGTTTGGTGCTGTATCCATTATGCCTGCCTGCTGCCATGTTTCCCCGTGAGAATGGGAATGGAGTCGTTGCTCTGGAACTGCGTGCTCACATAAACCTTCCCTTTTGTAGGTGAGCTTAGTCATGATATATTATCACAACAGTAGAAAAGTAACTAATGCCCGTAGATAGATGAGCACACAGATCTAGAGGTAAACAGATGGGTTGATAGGTTAAATAGGTAATATATGATTAGTTGATAGAGAGAGGAAGGAGAGAGAGAGAAATTCGAAGGGTGAAATATATGATAGATAAACAAGACAGAGAGGTGAACAGACAGAATGATAGATGTGAAATTGCTAGAGTAGCTGAACAATATATGATAGATAGTTAGATTAGGTTGATTACCAGATAGGTTGAAAAACAAATGGTGAGAGATAGATAATGATGATGATAGATTGATAGATAGATCAATTGGTTGATGTAAATTATGTAGATAGATGGTAGATTGATAGGTGATGGATAAATGGAAGGATGGATATTTGTATGGATGGTGAATAAACAGGTAGATGGTAGGTAGACAAGAGAATATAAAAGGTGGGCCATCAGGGAATTTACATGGATGCTGGGAAGGCTTAGGACAGGCTACACACAAGCTGGAGACGTGGAGGTGTTGAAGACCTCAGACCCAGGAAGCCAACAGTAGCTTGTTCAGTGTGAGAGCTCAGGGAGCAAGCTGGAAGAGGGCCGTTGCAGCCCTAGTGTTGAAATCCCAGAGGACATGGACTTTTTGATGATCAAGAAAAAGAGTAGGAGCACAGCAGGAAGGTTCCTGACTGCATACCCTTGATTAAGTTGAGAAGCTCCTACAAGGTTAGTAAAGCACACATCTGCGTATATCCTGAAAGCATCTTCAGGGGTGGTAAGTCACCAGGGATCTGACACAATAAGTGGTTTAATCCATAGATGGATTTAATCCATAGATATTATTGTGAATCAGATGGTAAAAGTGAGGAAAGTGGGGTCTGGATGGAAGGAGGTGGTCTCTGGAGGTTGTAGAACACTCCAGGGCTCCTAGGCTTTCTTCCTCTCTCCTTCCTGTCTAATGTGAGGTCAGCAGCATCCTCTTCCTGTCACCATGATAAGCTGCCTCCCCATGGGCCCCAAATATGCAGAGCCAAGGTCTATAAACTGACTATTCTGAAAATGTGAACCCAAGCAAACCATTAAAAACTTCCTCCCTTTACATAGTGTCCTGTGTTTTGTCATGTGATGGGGGATGACTAATACAGATTCCCAGCTTAGAAGCAGATTGAACAAACTGGGCTTCTCTGTGTCTTCTCATTTGGAGTTAGGATGGAGCCGCCACAGCAAGGACGGACCTTCCTCTCAATCCCCAGATACACGTGTGTATCACCTGCTGCAGCTTCCTGCACTTGCTTTCCAGATGTTCTCTGGCCTAATCAACACGTTTCCCCTCAGGAGCCAACTCTGCCTCCCAACCGCACCGAACACCATGCTTGAGTCATGTCACTCCTCGATCCAACTAGACATGGAGGAAGCCTGTTCCTCACCTGGGTACAGGCAGAGCCAAGGCTCCCTACAGCCAGGGAGATCCTTCAACCTGAGACACAGCCTGACCCTGCTGGACAGCCTGCAAGCTAAGAATGGCTTTGCAGATGAACCTGTGACTGATTCAACAATGGGAAGTGCCAGTTCTGGAAAAAAAAATATATATATGAATATTGTCCTGCTTTTAAAAATATTTTGTGAGTTTCTCATGTTTCGGTAAGCAACCCTATTCCTGTGTTCATGGAATTAAATTCAGTGGTTCAAAACAAAAATAGGAAGGTGGGGGTTTGCTGGAACAAAGAAGAAGGTTCAGAGCCAGGGAGAGAGCAGAGGGCCAGCAGAGGGCAATGAGGATGACTATAATTAAAATACATTATATGCATGCATGAAATTATCAATGAATAAATACAATTTTAAAAAAAGAATTACTTTTTTTTATTAGTTGGTCAACAACATTTTACTCCATTATCATTGCTGTTTTGAATTTCATGAACGCAAACGTTTGTGTTGTGATGATTTTTGTCTTGATCTTCAGAGAATGAAACACGTGCTGTGTATCCCCATGCAGAGAAGTTCATGCAGTTCTAGACAGCTGCAGGTCACTGGACAGCAGGGATCAGCTGCCTAAACCATGAGGAGGTTACTTAGAAGAGAAGGAAACGGGAGCATCCCTAATTGCTCCTAAGGAAGGCATGATGAAGGCTGTTAGTATGACTGGGATTTATCCAGGACATTAGGATCGTTCAGGCGATCCAGCTCAGCACCCCCGACCCCCGCCAGTGCCCACAGCTTGACTCTAATGTCCCTTCTAAGAGGCAGAGCCCTCCACACCAGGTCGCTGGCTCGCCATGACAACAGTAAATCTCTGGTGGCATTTCCAGCAGCACATAAGCAGAGAGTTCTCAGAAATGACCAATAATTGACCTGCGTGACCTGCCTGAGCCTGCGAGCACTAACAGACTCTGACATCACGCGCAGAATTATTTCCCAATAGGCACTTTGCATGTAATGCCGCTCAACTCCTCAGAAAATGAGCAAAATAGAGTTGAGGGAGAGAGGAGACTTCCTTGTCTCGCGGTGATGAATGAAATTGGTTTCTGACCGGTTGATGGAAAAAATTACCACTTATTATTTCTAGAATCAATGCTGAAATAATTAGATTTAGCAAATGGGATTCATAGAAAAAAAATGAAAAAGAAAGAAGTCTTTTAAGGTCACCAAGGTGATTTCCTAGAGTTAATCTTGAGTTTCGTGGTCAGAATGTCTAGGGTGTCATATGCTTTGACACAGGACTTCAACCTGTGTGTCATAGCTGATGAGTGATAAGTCATCCAAGCCAGCATGGTGATGGGTGAGCCCTCCTCCCATATCCTTGGACACTTGACTTGGAACTCATGGAATCTGGGCTGGGGCCCTGGCAGGATGGGCAGGCAAGGCTACACATGGCTTCCCTGGGCTGGTCTGTGGGGCTTTGAGGAAGACGCTTTCTGGAGGCGGAAGCAGCAGGATGGTGGGTGAGGCTCAGCTATCACCCAGTGTCCTCTCTCCTTAATTCTCACGGCTTCTCACTGCTCCTGGGGACCACTGGCATCTCTTTTGTTCTCCTGCGTCTTCAGAAGCAGCCGGGTATGCGCAGGCTGATATGGCTGCAGACACCCTCCACTTTAAGCTGGCACTGTGTGTCGGTTCCTTCTTGCCCCTGTGCTCTGCAACCAGCTGGCAAGAAGCACTCAGGGAGCAAGGCTGGGGCTCATCTCCAGATCACCAGCACTGCCAGCCTTTTCAGTAGTACTCCGTGCTTGAGGATATTTTTAGACTATTGACTGCCATGTGTGCTAGCAATGCTGCATTTGGGCTTTAAATAAAAATATAATAATAATAATAATATGTCAAGCACTATTCATAGAACTCTTGAAAGTAATCATAAAATTTTCTTCATTTGACTCATGGGGAAATTGAGGCACAGCAAGGTCCATTCCCTTACTCCAATGAGTAGCGAAGCCATCTGGATTCAATATCTCCCATCCCACTTCACCTATTTCCCTTCACTGTGCTCCAGGCCTGACCTTGAGTGTCCTGAGTGCCGACCCCAGGAGACCCCCAGAATCTTCCTATGCCTCAAGTGCCCAGCCTATGAGCCACACACCACTGTGTCCCATGATAGCTGTGACTATGGCCTACCACAAAATCTTAAACTTAGTTAGAACACACATCCTTGGGTAATTTGGGGGAAACTTAATTGTGTTCCTGGGTATGTACTTTGCAGATGACAAGGTGTGTCACTCTCCAAACGTTGGACGAGCTTGCAGATCTAAGCAGTGCTCTCTCAAGCCCAGTTTCTGTCTGGATGAGGTTGAGGAATGAGCACACTGCTTCATGCAAGGCAGAAAATGACAGCTGAAACAAGCCCCACTGGTGAGGGATGCTTCCTCTTCCTCCCCTTTTGAAACACAAGGACACTTCGAAACGTACAGCCACAAGAAATGTGAGGCAAAGAGACAGAGACAGAGGAGGTCCACAAATCCTGTTCTCTTCTGCCTTGCTGAGTCTCTCTAAATAATGAAGATGAGCCTAAGGACCATGAGCCTCTTCACAGAGTGTTCCCTTTAGGTGCTGCGTTTTCTAGAGTTCCTTAGGCCCACAGCACGTCCAAAGGGAGCTTGCTCCCACAGGGCACCGTGGTGCTTTCCAGAATTCTTGCCTGAGCTAAAGGATCAGCACCGAGAGTTTTCTCCCAGGCTCTTCTGCTGGTTAGAGATAGGGGCGACACCTGGGAGCCAGGAAGGGGCAGAGGCCTGGGCTAGGTGGGTGTTCAGGGTGCTCAGAGGTGGGATGTCAGGCATAGAAAACTCCAAAGTAAAACCAAAAGCGAACGTAAAACATGGGAAGCAGAACAGAGGCTCTCCGACTCATGCTCGGTTTCCTTAGGCAACTGCCTTCTAACGGCAGCTGTGCACCCTGGAAATAGCTTTCTGGAGGCGTTCGGGAGCCCCAGGAATGCTGAAGGTACAGTGATGTCACACATCTACACGCTATTTATAGAAAGCTACTGAATCTGTGAAAAAGGAAGGTTCCCATTAAGTTTTCACTTTGGGCGATGGGGTAGCTGATGGTCACTGGACACCTATCTTTAATCCTGTCTATTTTGATGGAGTCTTTGTTGCTTTTATTTGCATTCAACTGGACCCAGGAGCTTGACAGCCTGGGCCTTCTTAGGCTGGATTTGGAAACAACACTTCAATCCATTTCTGTCTCTCTCTCTCTTTTGAAGTTCTAGGACATTTGAAAATGTGCTTATAAAATGATCATTTGGCTTGGTATTTTGGTCTCTTCCAACTTAAAAAAAGTGAATTAATCTTAATAATTGCAAAGAAATCATATGTGGAGCGGTCCTCGGAAGGGTAATTACTCAAGTGCAGCGGTTTTCATTAAAAAAGTTAACATTTATCTTATTATAGTAATTACCTTATTGCAGTAAATTGGCAATATTTTCTTATTCCTTCGATGATATAGCATAGTAAGATAAGTTCACGCAATAAGATGTGTTTGAACTTGTTAATGAGAATCGTGAATTATTTTTTAGCTTTATTTTGGGAAGGCAACAAATAACCTGCTTTATGTTTTTCTCTGCGTGACAACATTAAATTGGAACAAATAGCATCAGGCACTGCCCTCTCATCCCTAAATGTTCATCCTTGGAGATACAGATGCTATGGACCACCATTTAGTGTGTTACTGAGGGAAATAACACCTTCTGTTCTTGAGTGTGCTGTTTGCGGTTTAGACGGGGAGTCAGTGTGTGGCGTTGGCTGTCCTGGCCCTCAGCTCCTATGCAGACGAGATCATGCACTGCTCTTTCTGCTTCTGTCTCCTGTGGGTTGGGACCACAGGTGTACCCCCACTCTGCCTGGCAACTCTCTTTGTCTAAGTACCGGGGAGGTGACCCAAGGGGCTGCTACATCAGCCCAGCTCTCTCTACACTAGGCTATATCTCCAGACCTTGGCTTCTCACTCCAGTTTTGGAGACAGACTCACCCTGTAGCTCATGCTGGCTTTCAGCTCACAATACTTCTCCTGCCCCAGCTTCCCTAGTCTCATGATACAAGCAGAAGCCACCGCGGCTGCCCGAGAATGGCACTTTAAAGGACCGTTCAGTGTCTGCCAGAGGAGCTCACTGAGTTTTCAGTTGGCACAAAAACCATCTGATTCAATGGCTGTTTCATGATCAGCTGCTTAAGTGTAGAGACACCCGTGAGCTCTTCAGTCACAGTTAGGGTCTGGCGAGGTGGCTCAGGCGCTTGCTCTGCCAGCATAAGGGCTGAAGTCCAGATCGCTAGCTCCCGGGTGCAAAGTGGGGCAGAGCCCTGGGCACCTGCAACGCCAGTGCCGAGAGGCAGGCCATCAGGAGCCTGGGGGCTTGACGGCCAGCCGAGTGCAGTCATCGCGCTCCAAGCCAGTGAGAGGCCTTGTCTCCAAGGTAAGGTAGGGATGACTGGGGACAACGCCGGGCACTGGCCTCTGCCCTCCGCAGCATGCACACAACCTACATGTACACCCGTGGGCATACACACACGTGTGAAAACACACACACGCAAAGTCATAGAGGGAGCCAGTGCAAGACTAAGACTGGAATCTGTCTCGGCGTGGTGTGCTTTTTCAAATGTGCTCCAAATGTATGTGCATGTTCACTATGTCAGTGTGTGGGCCTGAAATGACCACGTGGTGCTGGCAGGCCTGTGAATGCCACTCTCAAACCAACAGGCCTTTTCACACGATTTTCTTTTCCTAGATATTAAGTAACAAATTTGTTCTACTGGAGCTGCTTGTTGTAGGTTCTTCTAGCCTCTCTGAATCCTGTCAACTCATTCACGAACGGGTCCTTCCTGTTGGGACCGTCTCTTCCATGTTAGCACAGTGCACCAGTCAATGATGAGAGTTTTCGCTAGCAGAAGCGATGGAGATGCAGTAGGCAGCATCAGCCAATGCTGAATCAGGTAGGAGAGGATAAAAAGTATTGGAGAGAGAACCAACGGCTAAATGAAGGTTGTACATGGGCTGTGTTGGTCCACAGTTCTTCGGTCTGGCCCTCAAGGGATAAGCGGAATTGCAGCCAAGCAGGACTCTCTTCCCTAGCCGGGGCCCCAAGAAACAGAGATTCGGGGGAAGGAGCACATTGCTCCAGGAGACTTCTCTCACCCGGAGTCAGTAAAAGCGCACAGTGTCACAAAAACACAACTTGAGAGACACTTTGGAAAGAGCGAGGGCCATCCAAGGAGTCACCTTAAGGAATGGAGAGAGTCGGGCCAGGCTCTGTAAAGCACTCCCTCTGAATGAAGCTGAGCTTGATGCTGCCAGACTGGCCTTGTCTTACTTCTGGTAAGTACGGGGGAAATTTCCACACTGGTGGGTGTTGAAAGCCCCTCAGAAAGATCTATGGACGACTCTCTAACCGCATTCTCTTTAAACAACAATGAAGACACCTGGCCTAGAATTTGCTTCTCTTTAGTCCCACCATTCCCACAGCACACTGAATTCTTCATAGTCATGAGGGGAAAATTGTACATTGGCACTCAGGCTGTTGAGAGTGGGTTTTCTTATTTCTTTTGTGTTAGGAAAGAGACATTTCCGAGGAGCTCCCTTCTCACAGTGTCCGTTATGAGCAGTGCCTCAGACCTGCTTTTTTCAAGCTCCTTCTATCTCCTGTGTTTCCTTAACCACTTTGTTCTTTCTGATACAATCTAGTTGACTCTCAACATTTCAGTTTACAAACAACCATGAATCATCAGGGAGACAGAAGAATCAAAATAACTTTTTTCTTCCATTCCTTACCTGCCTATCAAGATTGCTTTAGAGAAACAGTAGCTGTGGGATAAGGCTTATACATAGAGAAGAAGTTAAGAGTGATGATTTATTTTCCAAGAACAGGGTGATTTATAAGAGAGCATTTTTCTTTTCATATCGAGTTCTTCATCTACTCCATAATATTTTCTCCAAATAGATAGTGTAAGAGAAAAATACAGCACATTATTATCTTAAAATATACCTCATCAATAAAGCAAAAATATATTCTACAAATTAGAAATGTCTAGAAACAGAATTAATGCTGACCGTGTGAAAATCCTTGATTTTTGGAAATAGCCAAGTTCAGTCTTGAGAGATGATGCTCAAATGTTGAGTGTGTTGTTACTGTTTCTTCTCTTGCAGTTTTCCTTGTATTTCTTTTATAAGGAACTGTTCAGATCAGCGTGCTTTCACTTTAGTGACATTTGCAAGACCAGATTTCCAGATCGACTCGTATTTCCAGGTGGTCGGAGGGCATGGATTTGGGAAGATTCTCTTTAGCCTCTTGCAGTGTATTGCCTCCTTGCCTGTCAAAGGTCACCTTGCTCTGCACACACACGGTTCTGCCTCACCCCCTCAGACTCTCCGAACTGTGTCCCCTTTGGTTCTCCTGAAAATCAGCTGGTCAAGGCTCCCCTTCTTCTGCTGTTCCTGGAAACAGTCATTCTTGAGGACCACAGAAGGAAGAACCCACCAGCTGGTAGAGGATGCCATGAGAAAATGTCTCCCTCACCAAGAGCCGACAGGAAGCACTGTATCCTCAGGAGCGCTGGTGAATCAGGGCTGTTGCCTTAAGGTTCAAAAGCCTTCCAGGACCTCTTAATCCTATGGCTTATCTTTCCAAACACAAAGGAGCCAAAGTTGCCCAGAGCCTAGGATAGGCTCACAGCAAAAACTAGAATGAGCCAAAGCAGACAGTGGGAAAGGGAACAGCAATGCCTTCAGTTAAGGAAGCTTGAGATCTTTTACTCAAATGTTCTGCTTGGACATTGCCAAATATCTTGGGCTGTGCAGGTAGCCATCAGATAACAGGATATGGAGAACTGTGTGCTAATTGTGGTGAGGCAGCTGATATGTGGTTAGGCCTCTTTAAAAACCCCATGCTGTCCCAGAACTATCCTCTCACGTCTATTTCTTAACTGTGACCACAGTCAACCTAACTTGGCCTAGTTTCCAGTGAGTGGCACTGCTGAGGCAAATCCTCTTGCGCAGGAGAGAGGTAGGGCCTCCTTGCTGCACCTGCTGGGAGGGGTCAAGGCAGTCCTGGGAAAAGCCTGCCTATCTTGTGTATTTTTCCAGGAGAAAGTTGATGTCTGGGAGGGATCAGCCAACACTCAAGGAGCTTCGCAAGAAGGAGAGCTGGGGTGATCCTGTGGAGCTTTGCTGGATTAGGTTGAAGTCTGACGTCTCTGGAGGGCCATCTGTTTGCACTCGGTCTATGATGGTGGACTCCCTTTTCTCAGCAAGGTTCTAAAGTCTCCCCTGATCTGGGTGACCCCAGGTCTTGCGAGGAGGATCACATAGTCCTAAGGTGGATTACAGGCCAGTCCTTTTCCTGATGAGGAAACTGGTTCAGCTAACTATTCCCAGAAATGCCCCACCCTGCTAAGGATCTGTCTTCAGCAGTGACCTTCAATTGTACTTGGAGATTCCCTTGCCCATAGGATAATTAAGGATTGTGTTCTCCTTCTTATGATAGGACTATGCTACTACATGGAAAAAATGAGGCACTGTACCACTACATGCAAAGCAAGTATCCCTGACTCCCTGACCCCAGGGAATCAAACACATTCACCCTCCAAATCCCTCCCACTGTCCAAGGCTTATAAATCCCAGCCTCCAAATAAACATGCTGCTGGCTGGTTGCGTGCTCTGTGATACTGTCAGCTTTCCCCCATGGCTGCCTGAGATTCATCATTTATCCTGCACATCTCACCAGGCCTGCCCTCTGACCTGCTGGGCCTGGGCCAGGCCTGTGTCTCGGCTGCAAGCCAACCAGGCATGGGCTTTCACCGCACCTCTGCCATGCTCAGCACAGAAGCTTAACCAACAGCTGTAGCACTTCGGTATCCCCATAGGCCTTGGAACTGGTGATCTCATTCTAAAAGAGCTAAGCATAACACTCTGTGGAAAACCTTCTCGCACCCCAGGCTAGTTCCTGGGCCTCTCCCTAAAGCACTCTAGCTGCTCCTGAGAGAGACAGAACCCAGTTCTTTGTATGGAAGATGAAATCCAGGCTCTTGCTGAACGGAGAACAACAGAGACACCTGTGTCCTTGCAAGCAGGCTGCTTGGCTGCAAGGCTAGACCCCCCCTTTTTTTCTTTTCTTTGTTTCCTGTCATTATAGTGAATAGTAGAACCCATGCTATTGTAGAAATACACTTATGAGGAAGAAATATAAGTAAATTCCAGAAGGTATGTGTACTGGCTAGTTTCTGTCCACAAATAAAGCTACTTGGAAATAGAGAACCTCAACTGTGGAATTGCCCCTGTCAACAGTGTGTGGGCATGTCTGTGGAGAATTTTCTTACTCACTACGGAGATGAGAGGACCCAGCTACTCTGGATGGTGCCATGCTCCCCTCAGACAGGTGGGCCTGGGCTGTGTAAGAGAAGCTGCTAGGCAAGCTCGAGGAAGCAGGCTTGTAAGCAGCCTTCTTCCATGGCCGTTTCTGCTCCTGCTTGAGTGTCTGCCGTGACTTTCATCCATGGTGGACTCTGACTGAGACACGTGAGGCAGACAAACCCATTCTCTCCCCACGTTTGTTTTTTGTCGGTGTTTTCTCACAGACAGAGAAAGACAAACTGGGACCAGCTGAGTGGTGTGTTTTGTGCCTCATTGTAGCTGTGCCTGATGCCAGCTCCCCTGATGGCTTGTAGCTTCCTTTACTCCCACAGCACTAAGTGGAAAGAAAATACTCATACGGTTCAGTGTTTCCGAATTGGCCCTTCCCAAACACGCATGTCTGTTATAATCACCCCTATGGGATATTCATACAGCTTTCCAACCACCCCATACATCGTATGCTATTGAAGAGCTACAACAGCTGTGCTAACTTCCCAAGAATAGTTTATTTTTAATAACTTTATATTTCCAAAATTTGCTTTCTGCTTGTTTGTTTGTTGGCAGTGTTAGTGATCTGTGTCCTTTGAGATGCCCAGGGAATCAGGACTCATTAAATATGATATTTAATAGATGATAAAATATACTCAACATCCATTCTCAATGAGAATAAATGAAAGCACAGTGAGTCAGAATTGATCTGCTTATAATCCAGAAGTCATTTTGGGATCCCACAGGGTCTCAGCATGGCAGCATGGCAGCATGGCAGCATGGCATTAGACACAGTCATACTTTTCTAGCAGTGGCTTGCTTTTTCTCATGTTGGCTTCCCCTCTGTACGAGCAAGGCAATTCTCTTCCGACTGGGTCTAGCCTGGGGCATTTAAGCAAAGATTTGAGTGATCAGGCCTTTTAGGGAGGAGAAAGCAGAGGGAGACATGAGCTGGAGGGGCTTGGAGCTGGGCTTGGAGCTGGGCTTCGCTGAGACAAGGGTGAAACTTGTTGGATGAAGGTATTTTCTAGGCAAGGTTCCTTGTTTGCCATACTCTGTGGCCTTAAATTTTAAACCAGGAGGGCCAGAGGCAGACGGAGCACAAGTAATTTTGACCAGGCCCTCAGCTGGGTACTGGCCTGCCAGCCCAACTCTCTCCTGATCCTTGGCAGCACTCTGTGTCACTGGCAGTGACATGACCCTACACACAGTGACCTTCACCCAGACCTTCAAATTTCCTGCTTGATCATGGGGTTGACCGCAGCATTGACCTCCTAGGCTTTTCCTTGCGGGCACCCTCTGCCTTCCTGTCACTCCCCCACATGGAAACAGTGCTTTCCTAGTTCAGTGACCCATTATGTCCCTTGACATGCAAGGCTCCCAGAGTTCCCAGAATTCTCTAGCTACACAAACCTGCTGAGCAGGTCTTCCTGCGCTGTCCAACACAGCTGTCCCAGGATCCAGTTCATGCATCTGGGTGAACTTTGTGTATCCACGGCAGTGGCTTTGGGATCTCTCCACTGCCCAGGCCCCCCTACGTCCTAGAAGTGGACATCAGTCCATGTGGAAGTAGGAGGGGGCAGCTTGCACAGTGATGTTCAAAGGGGCTCTCTTGCTGGATCTTAGGGCAACTGCTTCATCTTTCCAGGCCCTTCTGGTTCCTGGGCTCGTGTGCATATATGTATCCTTGTGTGTACACATTCACGTCAAGATGTGCACATGAAGCCAAGACAGGACACTCATGTCACTTGAAGAGGAAGGACGAGCAGGCAATTTCAGCCTGCCCTCATAGCCTGGGGCCCATGCCTGGGGCTTCCCTTCTCTACACCCGTTTTTTAAAACCCAACTTTTCACCTTCCTTTGAAATGAAGCTCTAACACAGATGCCAGCACCACAGGCCACAGGCACTTCTCTGTCATTAGCCTCCAAGATTTTTAAGTCCAAGTTTCTGTGTCATCACCTTAGGAAACACACATACACTCACAGCAATAGTCACGTGTTTGTGGGCACCCATGTGTATGTCTGAGTGTGTGTGTACGTATCTACATGGACACTCATGTATACATGATTTCACGTTTGTGTTTTCTATGTGAACATAAGCACACATGTGTTTTCATTTGCAGCCTGTGCACGTATGCAAGTCCGTGCAATTTCATGTATAGATTTACATTAAGAATACATGTGTATGCATGATCATATCTGTATGTGCAGGAAGTGCATGTTTCTATATGTGTGTATTCATATGTATGACTGTTTATGTACATTTTAGTTGTTGATGTATATACATGTACATAGAAAAACGAATGCACATGTGTGCATTAATGAATGTATATGTATGAGAGTTTATATGTATGTGTGTGTGCATACACACTTGTATGTGTGCTTGTGTATAAATACCATGTGTGTGTTTGTCTCCAGTGGGTCTGCTTCTCTCGCTGAACCCTGCCTGAGAGACCAAGGCCTGATGGTGCCATGATACCATTGCAAATACTCTCTTCTTCTCTGCTTTTGCAAGGCCTGGCCCTCGTGTTTTCTCCCTGAAGAATCCAATGTCTTTCCCAGGCAGCTCATAATGAATCAGTTCTTCATCCCTGGTGTCTCCAGCTCTTCAAAGGCCTTATCATTTTAAAGTGCTTATAGATAACTTTCAAGGTTTTTCTTAATGCTTTGCATCTCACTGCCCTTTAGATCTGAGTGTCCTAGTGGACTTATTTATTTCGCACACATCATCTGATAGGATGCTTAGCAAACAAGAGACTAAGTGTTCACTGAGTGAGAGAGAGGTGACTGTGGATAAATGGTTGAGCAGTTGGCAAGGTGGCAAAAGTAATACTTAAGAATTCCAGGCAGTTTGGCGCTATGTTTTACTGTATGAAGTTTGTTTTTAAATAAATGCAGAAGATCACAATTTTCTCAGCAGACAGAGACGTTGTCCATCAGTTTCTAGTCTGAGCACTTTTAATTTAGAGAAGGATTTGTGGCAAGCTTAGGACCACATGGGGATATTGCGGATTATTTTCACACTCTCCAACCTAGCCTACCCTTACTTTTTTGACGTGTTTCCTGCCAATCTGGATGGTTTGAAAAGCAGCTTTCTGTTGACCTGTTGTAAGACAATCTCCCTCCCCTGGGAAGGTCACCTGCTGCCATGTTCATTCAGGTATCAATGGCTCATTGTCTCCCAACACGCACCCTCCTTGTTTGTATAACAAGCCCACCTCATTTCTGAACACTTCTGTGCTGCCAACAGTTCTAGAAGATGCTGACGAGGCCACGGTGGTCTGAGGGTACCTGCAGCAGAGCACGGCATCCCAGGCTGTCCTCTTAGAACCCTTCTGCCTCTTAGAACCCACAGGCCGAATGACACTGTGAGGGAGACTCTGGGTTTATGCTGAATAAATACTAAATGGGTATGGCAGCCAGCATGGCGAAGGTGAGGATGGCAACAATGACAGTCATAATGGTCTAGCAGAGGCTGTGTGGTGCCCAATGATGGGGGACATCAGACTGTCAAGCTCCCCAGAGCAGCCGTCTACCCAGGGGATCTGAAGGCACAGCTGTGGACTGTGAGGAGGCAACCCCTTTTTCGGGTGACCTGAAACCTTATGTGGACCTCATACAGACCGTCATCTGATTCCCTGCCCACTCTTCACATCCTGTCTGCTCAGAACTGAGACTGTTCTTCGTGGCACAGATAATGCCATAAGAGCATTTCTTGAGGATTTAAAGCAACTCCAGGAATTCTTAACAGCATGGACACCTTTTTCCCCCAGAGCCATTTCGTACCACAGTAGTTTGCTTGTCTCTGTATAGATTAGAGAAAAGTCATAATTCTCTGCTTTATATATTTTACTCAGTAGATTTTTACCGCTTTCCATTAAATTGAAAAAAGACTACTTCAAAACACGAATATTTCTACTCCTTGCAGCGCTTTTCTATTTACTTGTCTAACTGAAGCAGTGGTTGTGGCTCTGCTTTACTCTCCAGTGCATAACTAGATATTACAAATATATTTTGTACCTGATACATGTTCATTGAGACAATTAAAAAATAAATGGATTAACGTCCATTCTCAATCATTTGAGACATATACCAAGTGTTTATAAATGACAAGTGTGTGAGGACTAAAAAGAAATAACTCCCAAAATATGTAAAGTAGCTATTTTTAAACCTTAAGGTAAAAAAAAAAAAAAATTTCCCATTTGTTTCCATTTTGTGTGTATGTCTGTACCACAGGGCCTGCAGCGCCCAATGAGGCCTGGAGAGGGCTCTACATCCCCTGGGGCTGGAATTCCAGATGTTTGTGTGCTGCCCTGTGGGTGCTGAGAATCAAACTCTGGTCCCCTGGAAAAGCAACCAGTGCTCTGAACCACCTAGCCATCTTCCAGCCTCAGGTTTAAGGTAGATGGCTGAATATATCCAGTCTGGGCAAGCCTCTGCATGTGAACAGGATGCTGAACTGCCTCCTGGCCTGCCTCTCTGACTGCAGGGCACACAGCCGTTTCCGAGGGAACCACACCCGAGTTGTGTCCTTCTTACGCGCCGCTCCTCCTACTGCGAAGCCAGGGATGGAGACCACAGGGGCTCACGTATTTACAGGCTCACGTATTCACACGTATTTATTTGCCTGCGCGTGGCCTGACCTCTCCATTTCAGAGGGCCCATCTTTCTCTCTGTGTGGTGAATGTGGCTTCCCGGAGTCAGGACATGGACCTTGTGCTCAGTAGATACCTGAGATGGACGCTGAGTAACGAATGAGAAAAGCCACCTTCCGCTCACGGCTGCAGTGCGCCAACGTGCCAGTATTCCCAAAGCCTACAGACCCGTGTCTTCGTCCTGGACCTACTCACAGTGAGGAAGCTGGGAGAGGAGCTCGGCTCTCTAAGATGGGGTGTATCTCCCTGGAAGAGAGAGAAGTTAGTTCAGGCCTGTTCTCTTCCTGAGTCTATCTGAGACTCTTTCTATCCGATTCTGTCTTGATCAGTCAGGACCCAGCGAAGCCCCTGGAAGCAAAGGCCTATCCAGGCAAGGAGTACGCCTGGCCAGCAGGGGGCGCTCCCCCGGCAGGAGCCGTGGTTGCTAGGCAACATGCTGAGGAAGGCTGTTCACGCTGCCACGGTACCCCAAGCCTGGCATGCATTTTAGGCTGCGCAGCAAAAGCTGATGCCCCGAAGTGCAGCTAGGAAAGGCGGCTCCCTAGCTCATCCGCTCTCTGCTCGGGGACTCCCTGGTGTTTGGTTTGAATTGCTACCCACCGGCACGGCGTCCAGGGACTCCCTGCGAGGTGTGCGTTGTTTTGCAGCACACTTCCACCCAGTCCCCTATTTCACCGCAACGCACTTACTGAGGAAAATCCACCTCAGCTTCAAGAGAACTGTATGTAGTCCCCGTTGCCTTAAGGACCTATGCAAAAATATTTGTTTTTCTGAAAAAATCAATTTTCAATTCCCTTTCTCTCTCTCTCTCTCTTTACAAAACAATTTCAGAGCTGGAGACCAGGGCCACGCATCCATCCTTTTCAGGGAGTTAATTGCAGAATTTTTGAGGCTTATAAAAAGAAGGAGCCCTTGAACACGGCCACCGTACTTCAGCTGTGGAAACTACCCGATAAGCACGAACTGGAGGCGTTTTTCATAATATTTTTATCTTTTTGGTGAGTGACAGTGACGGCGTGTCCAAAGAAAGTGTGAAAGTGGCGGGATGTCAGGGAGAAGTCTCTTTGTCAGAGGGAGCGAGCGTCTAGGGCGCTCGCATTAGACCTGTTATGATGTCAATGCAAATGCGAGCGCCATTACAGTCGACGCGAGGCGTCTCCCTCGCTCTTGTCAGTTTCAATTAGATGCTTGATGTTACCATAATGCAGTGTCTTCCCCTCCCCCACGCTTAATGTACTTAAACCTGAAAGTTTCCACTTTAAGAACCGTGCTATTTCCTAATGGCACTCCACAATGAACCTGTATTAAAAAGCAATACATTTTCCATATAGAAAGGAATATAAAGTAAGTTCCATAAAAGTACACCACACTTAGATTTTAAAGTATATAACATTAAATATATTAAAAGCACATTGTGTCATGCTATATATATTAAATACCGTGAAAAAAAAAAGCCGGCTTTGCAATTTATTTTAAGTACATGAGAACTGCATTTAATAAAATGTTTAAAATATAATTTATTACTGTAACAATTTATTAATAATGATAACTAAATGCTATTGAAGAGGTTATTCATGAAAGAATGGTTTGTCAAAAGAAAAGATTTTTCCACTCGAAAGATAAGGGCAATAGTCAGAAAGGTGTGCATTTGCCCTGCCTGGTAATTTAACAATTCTAAACGAAGTGAGCACATTAAAAAACCTTTCCCATAACTGCATTTTTAAAAAGCCCCTGACATTGGTGCAATCTTATTCCATACATAAACCTATCATTTACTGTGCTGGGCCCCCTCTGCCTGCAAAGAGCAGCCCCGTAACGTGGCTGTCTACATGGTGAACAGTGCTTCCTGATGTAAATGATAGTCAGCTTGCGTTGGAGCCAAAGTATAAATATTTTACATATTGCATAACATAAACATCGTTACACTTCCTCCTCTGGGATGAGGGTGAGTGCTGAGTGTTTGTCAGTGCCTGGAGCTCAAAGCCATGGTACGGACGTCAGCTCTGGAACATGTCACTTCCAGCTCGCATCTTGTTTTTATTCTGCTCAGGCTGGTCTATAGAAAGTGCTGTAAGCTGTGTGTGCCATACATACACGGAAGGTGATTTGTGTCAGACAAATGACAGATCCATGCTCCAGAGCCAGGCAAATTCTACATGCTCTAAAGGGGACTTTAAAAAAAAAGTGGGAGAGAAATAACACAGATATTGACAAATAATATTCTCGGGCTCTTTCAAGAAACAAATGTTCAAAACAGAGCAAGGCCGTGGTGAATATTTTCACCCAGATGAACCGGCACTGGCTGGAATATTCTGGAAGGGAAGCAGAGTTATTGTTGTAGCAGTGGATTAAGCTCTGCGCTGACCGCTTTGCCTGCCCAGGAGAGTTCCTGGTAGCAGCTTAGCCGCATCTCCATAGACTGTTCTGCGGGGTGCTGAAGTCAGACTCAAATGGTGCTCACGTGCCAACAGAGATGTGGGCGTGTCATAGCCTGTGGCCATCCCTCTTCTTCACAACAGAGACGGGGAGAGGCCTGCACAGGGCAGAGGTGCCCTGCCTGCTCAGCAGCCTGCCTGGCTGGGCTTTCCAGGTGTATCAAAGCACTTATTAGCAGGAGGAGAGGGGTTTGCTGTGTACCAGGAAGGATGCACTCTGGCCTCTTCCGTTGAAGAAGGGCACTCTTGCCACTGCCTTCACCTCACAGGACTGGAGAAGCCTCCCACCTTGGGACAAAGACTGTGTCAAGAGAGAGAAACCCCACATCCTAGCAGGAGGGTTGCTGGGTCTCTGGGCAGGGTGGGGACTTACCATGAAAATAAAATGAAAGTAAGTGATGTAAATTTGAATAATATTCTCATCTGTGGACTTTTTTTGGTATTTAAATATTTATTTGTTTTGTTTGAGACATGGAAGGAAGTTGCTCAAGCCTGCGCATGCTCCCTGTGCTACCCAGGCTACCCTGGATCTCTTGACAATCCTTCTACCTCAGTCTCCAAGGGCTGGAATTGCAAGCACACATCGCCACATTGAGGTCCATGAGTTTTTTAACTTAAAATTTATATTTATTTAGTTTTATTTATTTATTTCTCTCTGTGCGTGTGTGTGTACTCATGTATGTGTGTGTGTATGAGAGAGTGTGTGTTCATGTATGTGTGTCTGTGTCTGTATGTGTGTGTATGAGAGAGTGTGTGTGCATGTGTGTGCTCATGTATGTGTGTCTGTGTGTGTGTTCAGGCCAGGGCATGGGTATGATGATCAGAGGACAGCTTGCATTAGTGGTTTCTGTCTCTCCACCGTGTCCCAGGGCTTCCCTCAGGTCTTAGGCTGAGCAGTACTCACCCTGGGCTCCCGGAGCGCTTTCTCTGGCCACTGCAGATCTGTGTTCTTCCCTTCACTAGCAAGTCAGTAAAGGAATGGGTAACCCACACAGAAGTGTGTAACACACAACACAAGGTTATTTGTGATGAAAAGAACAGTGTTGTAGCTGGGGAAATGGCTCACAGGGTAGGAGGATTGTTCCGCAAGCCTAAAGACCTGGGTTTGGATCACCAATCCTGCAGGGTGGCTGTGCAGAAAGGAGAAACTGTAGGGCTTGCTGGCTGGCTAGCCAGACCAGCTCAAACCCAGCAAACCCCAGGCTCAGTGAGAGACCTGCCTTCACTGAGAAAGGTGGAGAGCAATAGAGGAAGCTGTCAGACCATCTCTTCTGGCCCTTTCAGGGGCACAAGTGGATATGCATACCTGTTCACACACGTACACAGAATGTAGCTGAGACATGCCACAGCTCAGATGGTCTTTGGAAACACTGTATCTAATAATAATAAAAAATTCTACTCAGAGAGCGTGGTCTACGGAGCGCACCTATGGAAGGAGGAAGTGGCGAGGTGACTTCCAGGCTTGAGGCCAGGAGGCCGAAGGCCGCCTGGTGCGCTGCGTCTGAAATGTGTGGGATGGGTTCCCCACAGCGCATGACACACGAGCAGCCGTTGGATTTACATCGGAAGTGAGTAGTTGTGAGGTACAGTCAGTAACGGCTTTGCATGTGTCTCTGCCTGTGTGTTGCTATGTTAAGCAACTTTGGAAAAGGTTAGGAGCAATTTAACGTAGCTCACTTGAGTGAAATGGGAAGGATTTTTTTGGTCATGCTGATTAAGGCTAAGGGGTAGAGTAGCTGCAGCCATCCCCAGATCCTCATCTTACCTCCTTCTGCCCCAAAGATTCACTGTTCTTCACATGGTCCTGAGGGGAGGCTCCGGCAGACACTTGGTAGCACTAAGCTCGTGAAAGACAGCCCCCTCTGGGCTGAGGAAGCAGGCTAGTCGGTGAAGTGCTGGCCCCGGGAACCTGGGAACCTGAGTTTAATCCCCAGCACCCACAATAAAATCTGGGCATGCTGGTGTGATTTATAATCCTAGCCGAGGAGGTGGAGACATGCAGACATGCAGGCTTGCTGGCTCTCAAGCCTCCTGGTGAGCCGTGGTCCCAGGGAGAGGTCCTGTCCCAAATGAAGGTACATGACTTCTGAGGACACCAGAGTGGCCCCCAGCCTCCAGACAGCCCTTACTCACATGCACTAGCACATATGTGCACGTAGGCACACACACACACACACACACACACGCACACACATCTATACACGCATCACCCTCCCCCCTTTTGTATCTAGTCTTTTTTCCTTTCCCTCCCCTGGTCCTTCTCTGTTTTGGATTCCTCTCTCCTCTCTTTCTATCTCCCTTTCAGATCTGGATCCGGGCCATCAAGGCTAGTGCTTCCCCCAAGGCAGATTGCTGGCCTTCCTCACTGGGGCCTCTCTTTCTGTCTGTCTGTCTGTCTGTTTCTCTCTATCTTTGTCTCTCTCTTGGTGTGTGTGTCTGTGTGAATGTGTGGTTGTTCACACACCTCTGCATTTCAACCATGTCAGACTGAATATAGGACTTCTCTCTCCTATTTTCCAGATGTCAGCAATAGACCTGTCTGTGGCCTCATCACACCTCTTGGGATAATGGTGATAATAATGGTGATAACGATATCACCATTGTTGTGTAACTCTTGAGAGAGGGTGTGGGGGGCCTCCTGGATTCTGGTCACAACAACAACATCAAAGAAACAATCAAAACAGCAAACTTAGATGGAATTTTATAGGCATCCAAAAATAAATACTCTGCTAGTGAATACCATGCCTTTGGGTAATCTATGGGCAGCAGCCTAAGAGCAGCACGCGTGGGTTGTGGGAGAGCAGGTGTGATCTCTCCTTGACCTGCCACTAGGGTATGGTGCTCGCCTTGGCTCTGTCTAGTCTTTGTTCCCACTGTGCAACTATTTCTTGTGAATTCAAATGCAACTCTGAATGCTCAGCAAGTTCCAGGGTTCACAAGACACCCCCCCCAGGTTAAGAAATTAGAGGGTGATTTCAGAGTGTGGGAGCTGGCGGAGGAGCCTTTCCAGTGGGGCGGCTGTAGTGGTGCCTCTGTAAGAGGCTTCAGTGGATGATCATTTGACTACTTGAGCCCGGTTGGAGCTGTGCCAAGGTCTGTAACTTGTGCTCTGTCTGGGGTGAGCACACATCTCTTCCCAGGAAAGGTAACACGACAGCATTGGTTGTGGGGCCTCTTTTAGTGAGGTTTTGGGGCCTCTTTTAGTGATTTCTCATTAATTGGCCCCGTGCCACTGTCTGGAGACTCATCTCTGAGGTATGGTTCCCAGCCGTGGTGACTGTAATCACATCAGGCACTCTGAGTGTTCTCCTTTGGCTGTTTTTAGAATCAGGTGAGCAAACCTGCCCCACTACTGAGTTCTGATCCTAAGGAGGAAGCATAAAAGTGTTGTTTTCTCTTGCAACCATAACACTCACCCTGTGAGCTTAGCCACTTAACATACCTGCTCAGAATCCTACAGCTCTGAGGGTCAGGCGCCTAGGTGGGTAGTACAGGCCAGCCTGGGCTCCCAGCAGAATCCTCAGAGGGCTCCTGCCACTTGCCCTGGGGCTGAGGTCTCTGCCTCCTTGCTGGGTGGTTGTTGGGATGCCCTGGCGCCACCTCCATTTCTCACCTGGCTCTTCCTTCAACAGCATCACAACCTTCTCAACAAACCTACTTCCTCAGCTTCCAAAATAAATAAAGTCCATATGCAAGAAAGAAAATTTGTGTAGTTAAGAACTACAATAGATAAATAAATAAGTAAAATGATAGTTAAAATAAAGCACTTACCTGGTAGGTTGTACCATCTTGGATACCAACAAAGTATTTCTATTTTGAGGTATATCACATAAGTTATATTTTATAAGTCCTTTTCACCAGACAAAAACCTTCACAGTTTGCAGGGATTATGGAATAGAAATCTTTTGAGAATTACTCTGCTCACTACAGGGTGATTGAAGCAATAAATAGTAACTCCCAAGAGGCGTTCAGGTTCCTTATTTTAGGGAAGAATTTTCATATTAATGGAAAAGCTTGATCAAGTTCAAAGCTACTAAGTTACCTGGTTCAAATAACTTTCTAAGAACAGATTCATAAAACACTGGATGGTAACACAGATGGTTTGGTCTAAAACAAGGGATTCAGGAAGCTGTTTGATCCCTGGAACATTAGAGCCCATCAATGTTCTTAATGGAGCCATATCTAACCAGACATGTGATAGGCAGTGCAAAGGCTGGATCCCAAGAGTCCTCTGTTCAGACCCTGGGCTCTCCCTCAAAGGCCCACTTCAGTCTCCCCAAGACAGGTCTCCCCAGTTCTCAGATCTCGCGTCACTCTCTTCCTTAGATACTTCCATGTGGCTTTCCATTGCTGTGGCTGGTTTGGGGACACTGATATTGTATTATTTATTAGACACTAAGCAATTTGACTATTTCAGGTGTGTGTGTGTAGTTGGTTTATTATGAAGAATATTGATCTGTAGCCATTTGGCTGTGTTATCAGGGCCTGGACCTTTGACCCTGGCCCTGTTGGCTTGTGTGGGCATTCTGCATAGTGTGGAACTCACTTCCATCTTCCTTCCTGGCCAGTCAAAAATGTAGTTGCTCTTTACTGTGCTTGAAGAAAGTTTTCTTCAGAGCCCAGGGCTCCCAGAGGTCACGAGGGTATTCTGAGATGTGCACTCCAAGTTGGTTAGCAAGCCTGCTCAGGACTTCATAAACAGCAGGTGCGATGAACACCTGCAAAGAGCACTTGATAAGTGTGTCGATATGCATATTTATATGAGAATCGAGAGAGCGAAAGGGAGAGAGAGAGAGAGAGATGTACACACTGCTCATCTTCTGGAATGCAAAAATGTGACACCCAATCTGCATATGAAAAAGTTCTTATAAAGCCACACTAAAGTTTACATACTAAAAGGAGCATGCCATACACCATAGGGCACGTAGGGGCTTAGAGACCAGATGCCACAGGGAGAGACAGGGAGGACAAGCCTAGTTCCTCAAGCAATCCTAATACAGGCCTTGAGAACACGCTTCTCTCCAGACATGATGGAAGAACTGTAGAAACTGCAGCCCAGGGTGTGGGGAACCCCTGACCATGGAAAAGCTGCCAGTGTGACAGGAGACAGCAAATTCAAAGGACGCCCCAGTCATGCCACTTACAAAGAAAAGACAGTCTCCAGTCGATGCTGTGTCATAGGAACAAGTCCAGTGTGTGTGTGTGTGTGTGTGTGTGTTTGCATGTGCAGATTATGGGATTCAAAGAAGAAAAGATGCCCTTGCTTTGAGGTGAGTGACTTGGGTGAGCTGAAGAAGGCTGTCTGTCGTGCTCACATCCTGCAGGTCTCATCTTGCAGTGAAGTGTCTTGGGTGGTGGTGCCCGTCTGCTCTAAGCAGGCTGAGGTACGTCTTGGCAGAGCAGGGGCAGGCTCACTGATGCTCATGAGTCCAGTTTCCATCCTTTTCCTCTAACAACCTTCCCATTCCTCTATCTGTGACCCCTCATCAGCTGCAGAATGGCCTCTCAAAATGTCCCCAGATTAACCCCAACCCATGAATATGGTTTTCCTCAAGGCAAAATTAGCAGATGTAATTGCCATTAGGGACCTTTTCTGTCAACAGAGGATGGAAACGAAAATGTGCTTTATAGACACAACAAGATCTTTTTCTTCCAGAGAAGTGGGAGAAACTGGAGATCATATTAAGCAAGTTAAGTCAGGGTCAGAAAGATAGATACCAACTGTTTTTTCTCATTTGTGAGCCCTAGACTTTGTGTATGTATGTGTGTGTGCACGTGTGTGTTTGTGTAATTATATATGTAGAGATGGTATGAAAGTAAGGGCAAAATGGTCTTGTGGGACAATCAACACACACCATGGGGTGAGGGGCTACAAGGGGAAAGGCAGCAAAGAATGGTGCAGTAGGATCTGCTCAAAGCACATTCACGGCTGCGTGAGCACTGCATGCTCTTCGTAACTGCCCAGTGAAGTAGGAACGTAACAGGATGGCAAATATGTAATGTGCGTTAGTAAACGGATAAATGCACGGGTCTACCTAGGCATTTAAAAGTAGATTGCTCCCTTCCCAGAAGAAAGGAGCATGGGCACCGTGTGAGTCACGGCAGTGGAGTATGCAAAGCTCTCCTTGAGCTTCCACTGTCTTTGTGAAGAAGGTTTTGAAGGAGCGGTACAGAGATGGGAGAACATGGGAAGCTAAGAAAGGAAAAGGTCTCTGAGGCCTGGCCAGAGGACAGGACACAGGACACAGAACAGGAACTGGTATCAAGGACCTGCATTACCTAATACCCATGAGAACTGATGGGGCCTCTGCCCCAGCTGCGTGAGGAGGGCAGCCCCCAACACATAGGTTCTGAGATGCCCGAGTCCCTGCTCTGTCCTCCAGAATGGCACGCCTGTGTGTGGTGGCATCTGGACATTTGCACTTACGATGATGGCAGGGAACAAAGCACTAGCACTGAGGCATGACTGAATTTGCTGCCAGCTGCAGGGCTTTTACTTTGCTGTCCCTTCTAACTTCAGGTTCCAGCATGTGCTTACTTTACCTACTTCCTTATAAGATCACTTTTCCCTCTTCCCATTTATTCTACTTCCTCACCCTACCTGGGAAACACAATCCCTTTTAAGGGTCCCTTCCCACACTCTGTGGAATAGCTGGAGTAGAAAGATAGTGTGCTGATCTGGTCCTGGGAACTCTGAGGTGGTGTTGCCATCCCTGTTACTAGTTGTACTGACTGGTTTTATGCATCAACTTGACACAAGCTATAGTCATCAGAGAGGAAGGAGCCTCAGTTGAGGAAATGCCTCCATGAGATCCAGCTGCAAGGCATTTTCTCAATTAGTGATCAATGGGAAGGGACCAGCCTTCCCATTGTGGGGGTACCACCAACGGTGGGTGGTACCGTTCCTGGATGGCTGGTCCTGGGCTCTATAGGAAAGCAGGCTGAGCAAGCTGTGAGGAGCAAGCCAGTAAGCAGCACCCCTCCATGGCCTCTGCATCAGCTCCTGCCTCCAGGTTCCTGCCCTGCTTCCATCCTTGTCCTGACTTCCTCTGAGGATGAACAGTGATGCGGAAGTGTAAGGAGAATATCCTCCCCAAGTTGCTTTGGCCATGGTGTTTTATCACCATGCAAGCCGGCAGCCAGTACAGTCAGAAGACTGCATCAGCTGGCCTGGGACTGGAGGTTCAGATGGCTGGGGACCACCTGGAGCCTCAGGGTGTGTCCTCCACCAGAGCTGACTCTCCAGCCTCGTGCATGGTCTGACCCATGGCTCCTTACATGGATCAGAACTCATCACCCTCATCACCAAGCCAGGCTGGTCTTGAACTTGCAGTGATCCTCCTGCTTTTGCTTCCTGAGTGTGGGCTCTGGCCATTTTTGTTCATTTGGAACATCGCCTTATCTCACCCGGCACAACCTCCCTCTTGTCTTTGGCTCAGAACACCTGTGATCAGGTTGGGAAGTCTTCTGTCCCTTCACCTTAGCGGACACTGAGGCTGTCGTGGCCCAGCTTCGGCCCACCAGGTGTTTCCTATAACCGGCTCTCCCGCTCCAGAAAGCAGAGATTCCTCACAGCAGTTACAGTTGTGGGTACTCAATACTGTTATTACCGAAAGTAGAGAGTCACAGTTAAGTCCCTAGACCTTCCCACAGGCCTGCCCAAGCCTGTCCCCTTAGCACCTTCTTGGCATTGTTCCCCTTTACACTAGACCTGTGTTTTTTTTTTACCCATTTCTCAGTGAGTCTAGTTTTCAAGACTCTGACAAGACTGATTCTATGGAAGCCATCTCAAGTTGTTCTGAATAGTAAAGCATGGAGTGAGAGCTTGGCCTTCTGAAAATGTTTGCTTAACCGGGTTAGATGAAAGACTCCTTGTGTTACCAACCTAAATGCCATTATTGTGACTAAGGTCCTGGCAAACACAACTTAAGGAAGAGCGTTTATTCAGGCTCAGAGTTTGCACAGGGAAGCATGGAGGCAGCTGTGCTAGTCCCATCCCATCTTCACTGAGGAATCAAGGAGAAAATGCTATCACTCACCCGGCTTTCCTGTTACTTCCCCATTTTATTCAGCCTACTCCACCTAGGGATGGACCGGTGCTGCCCATTTCAGAGCGGACCTTCCGTCCTCCATGATCTTCTTCGGAAGCCTCTTCACCTCAGACCCAGAGCTGTGTGTCCTGGGTGATTTTAAATCTAATCAAGTGGAAAGTGAAGGCTGGCTGCCGCAGCCACATTGCCCACAGAGCACTGGATCAGAAAGACCATTGGCAGTTTAAGAGCCGGATCAAGCCTCAGAGAACAACCAAGGGATGGCAGATGTTTCAGAAACAGAGAAGGGACATCCAGCATTATGAGGTAATATTCAAACAGAAGACTTTTGCTTAGACCATCACTTGTTTGGGCTGAGGGCAGTGTTTAGTTTTGTTATTTAATTCCACTCTCCCAGGTAGGACCTCCCTCAAAACATTCTTTAAGTAAGGGAACATAACTGAGATGTTTGCTCTCAGTCTGTCTCTGTCTCTGTCTCTGTCTCTCTCAATCTGTAATCTATGACAACATGCATATTCAATTTAATATTCGAGAAGAAAAGGGAAGTGACCTTCTACTTCCTTCATTTCACCTGTCTGCCCACAAAACAAATGATGAACAAATAAACTCCAGACATTAGGACTGACCACAGATTCTCCATGCTCCCTCTCCCTGCCTACATTGGATATCTGTGCTGCTGCCTTCACATTGTTATTTTTCATGTCTACAAACTTAGGGTCTTTCCCAGCCTGCTCCTTAATGATATGGTCTGATTTCTAGTTCTTTATGGCCTTCTAATTTGCATTTCAGATCTCTGATGGTTCTACCCTAATTAAGAATCCTCTAAGGGAACTTAGCAACTTCTACTGTAAAACTGTCCTAGGGTTAGCTGGGTCATGAGCAGGCGCCTGTGATATGCCAATTACTATGTGAGAATCTTTATTAGGCCCAGAAAGCAGCATTTGAGGAATCACAAAAACCAAAGTTCCTGGGCTTAACTAGGCTGTAATAAAAAGAGAATAAAGGCCAGGATCACCTTTGAATGGCTGGCGATCTTTGTCCATTGGTCTGGCCATCAGGACCAACACTACCTCTGCCCTCCAAGGAAAGACTTGTCTTCAGATGGGAGAGCCACTTGTTGTGGTGGACTCCCAGCAGCCCCTTGGTGCACACCAAGGACTGTGTCAGGAATAATGAGTCCCTTGGTGCCTAGTAACAAAGTGACAGCAGCTAATGAGGCAGAACAGGGGATGTGATGAAGCAATGACATTTTTTTGAAGTCAGCAACCTGAGGTGGGATCAATAAGTGCTTTCCAGGGTTAATTCACTGGCCACACCACTGACATGCTATTAGAGCCGAGGATGAGCTCGGGGCTCAAGATGGGGGCCTCATCTAGATAAGTGTCTGGAGCATGGGATACTTATTTCAATAATCCCAAGCATCAGGGCATTCATCCTAACTGCCTCCACAGGGAAGCCAGCACCCTCCATCAATTAACTGCCCAGCCTGCGGCCATCTGAGCTATCTTCCAGCTTGGATCCATGGACACCCTCCTCCTCAGCTGCGCAGACAGAGAGTTTTATCTACCTGCACTTAGGTAGGCTTCAAGGTTGAGTGGTTTCTATTTCTATTTGTTTGGGGAAATGGCAACCAGGAGACTCATTCAAGCCTATAATGGATATTGTATTACAGCATAGGGTTGGACTGAGAGCAAAGCAGATAAAATTTAGAACAACTGGGCTTTTCTCTTTTCCCGAGGCTCACATCTGTGTGACATTTAGTCTTTGCCCCTTATTTGTGCCTCAGTTTATCTATCTGGAAAATAGGAATAGCCTCCATGTCATGATCTCAGAGAAAGTCTAAGCAATCCCCTTGCTTATTGGAGCCATGCCACTCTGTAGGCATCATCTGTACGCACATGGCTCCCAGTTAACCTGGCTAGAGAGGACTGGCTCTGTTCTATGCTCTTCTCCTCTTCCAGGATCTCCTAATGAGTCCTGTAGCCTTGGAGACTCATCACAGCATCTTGCAAAAAAAAAAAAAAAAAAAAAAAAAAAATCTTAAGTGTTTGGATAACCAGTTGACATCCCCACATATAAGCTGGACACACACACACACACACACACACACACACACACACACACACCTGGGGCTATTCTTGAGTGGATCTTTTGAGGTCCGAAGATCTACCCTAAATGTGAGTCACACCATCTGGTAGCCTACATAAAAAGTCACAGAAGAAGAAAGCTGCTGATTTTTGCAGGTTTGCTTTCACTCTAACTGATAAGTTCATCTAGCCTGCTGCTGAGGCATGCCTTCACTGGTATTAGAACCTACTTCTTTGTGATTCCAGCTTGTCCTGAAGACCAGCTGAGACATTCAGCCTAATGGACTGAGCAACAATGAAACTCTTGGCCTTTCTGTCAGGAGACAGACGTTGTTGGACTAGCTGGACAACAGCACGCAAGGTGCTTTAATGGATATAATTTATGTATCTATTGTGCATATATGTAGATTCATTCTACCAGTTTTATTGCTCTAAAGAACCTGATTAATAATATAGGTGACAACATAATGTTGCAGAGAGGAGTCTAGCTGTAAAAATGGTTTAAGTTTAGGCCTACACCATTCCCTATGATCCTTAACACTTGTGAAAACACCAGCATCAGGATAGTTCTGCAAAGGAAAAATTAAAGCTACCACCTGATTTTAAGAATAACAGAAAACTACCTGGTATCATATGCATAATTTCTAAGCTGCTCAAGAGTAAGAAGTGTATTGAAGGCTGTTAAAAATTGAGGTTAATAATAAGTGTCTTTAATTCTTTAGAATAATTGATTAATTATATGCAATAAAAAAGCAATACTAATCTGAACTTTAAGGCCTGAGGTAAAAAGAGGGAGATTTTTTTTTTTTTTTTGTCAAGCTAGCCAGCACTTTCAACGAGGCATTTCTTGTAAACAAGCAATGAGAAGGACCTCTGGGGAAGTCTGCCAGTCAATGCAGAGAGCCAAGCAAGGAGTTTCACCCAAAGAAAGAGGAATCAAGTCTCTTATCCAAGTTCATGTGGGAAAACTTAGATGTGTATAGTTACATCTATGTATAACTGTATCTATCCATGTCTAGTTATATGAGAGGAGAGGTAGAGAATAACGCGCAGGGCTCCAAATCAAGCTGTTTAAGGAATTATCAACTAATACGGTTATATCTTCCCAGAAGATATAATGGCTGATCTGATGATTGCACTGCTTCAAGCAGTGACTGAACGCTGTGTGATGGTTCTTTTGGGACCAAGGCCATGTTTGGCCCAAGTTAGGGTGACTCTCCTTCCTAAGTTTCCCCTGACCATCCTCAGTCCCATTGTTCTCAATGTTTCAGAACTGTTGTTGGTCAGAGATGTAAGGCTCTGAGTGTGAGCAGGAGACATGAATGGGAGACTTCACAAGCTCTTAGTCTTGTGATAGGGCAGAAGCTTTATCTGGCCATGCACAGAAGCAGACAGCCCTGAATGACAACAACTAGACTAAAAAACAAAACAAACAAACAAAACAAAACAAAAAACAGTTTTGAACCAATAAGGTCATAAACTTAAGCAGTTATGACTAAAAACATTATAGACTGCTCTTAGAATTGTTAGCAAAATAAGAACCTAGGAGAAACTTAAAAAAAAAAAAAGAAAACTAGGTTAAAGTGGATAGTCTATCTATGAAGCAAGGTGTTTAGAATAGACCTAGAATGGCCAGACGGTTGAAGCTGAAGGGGCTCTGGATTTTGGTACTTCCATACAAATGGAATAACAGCCCAAACAGAGTCAAACACCTGCAGCCATTGGCCATGCTCAAGGAAATGGGAAAATACGTGCTGGCTTTTCTTAGGGGTCAGGGTAAGGTGGCTCAGGCCATCTGGTGTCCTCCTGACCTTTATTGTATCTATATGATGTTGTGTTAGCCAGGCAAGGCTCGTCTAAGATGGTAATGCCATCTGGTGCCATGGAGCTCCGAGTCAGAAGAATCCATTCAATAGATCATAAGGGAAAGGCTGTTGGAATTACACACCACTATTGGGAGCCATAAAAAAAGCCTATGTGGAAACCAGGGCTGACACAGAGCTAATTGTGCCTGGGAAAAGCACATCAATGAAATCTGCAAAAACTGTTTCCATGAAAGCAAAACCAACAGAAATTTCTACTAGATCACTTGTATAACAATGAAAAATAAACATAATTCCAGGCTTTCAAGCGGTGTAGTTACCATAGGATGGCTGGTACTAAAATTTGTTAAACAAGCCCATGTAATTTAGGGACAAATGAGCCTGGCTCCATGGCTGTGCTGAGTTAACTGAGAACGGTCAGGTTCGTGGAGTCCCAGCAGGGGTTCCCACTCAGGCTGAAGCTCCGGGGTTGTGATGTAAGAATTCTCAGGAACCATTTGGGGGCAAGGGACAGGGAAGGACAGAGTGTTGTTTTCTATCCCTAACAACTGTCGAGTCCTCTGACTGTATTCTGTAAACAAGAATAAAGTATCTAGGAATGCAGATTTACTGGATCGGTCCAAGGATTTGGGGAGTTTATCTGAGCTAGTAAACAAGCACAAGGTCTCTGGCTCTGAGGCTGATAAGAAGGCCAGGCTCAGGGCCTGGTACCCACCCTCACATCCAGGCCTCCCCCCACTCGGCTGAGGGAGGTCTGGTGCACGGCACACACAGCCTTCCAGGCCCTTCCAAACATTCCTAAATGACTGCACACCACAGTTATGGCCCTCAGGGGCCAAATTTCATTCTCTGAAAATTGGTGCCAGGCCACCTTGGCTGATGAGCTTGTGGGGTATCCAGGCAACAACTGCACAGTGTGATAGCACAGATGCACAGGAGGAATGTGCTCACACTGCCTAGAGCTCAGGCCCTGCCTTAGGCCGGGGCCCGGGACAGTCTCACCTCACATCACTAGACTCCATCTGAAAAGAACTTCATCATGTCTCGTTAGCACTGTTGGTTGGAAATTTATCCTTATCTGGTGGGTTGAGCTAGGCCTGCAATCTCTGAGCCCAGGCTTGGGCAAGGCACAGGGCTTGTCTACACATAACAGTGAAAATCATTCATTCTTTCAATGAACCGTGAGCCAGCTCTGATCACATTCTGGCTCTGGTCAGTATTCCAAATGGTTGCTTTGTACCAGCAAACAGTGGCCTCAGCAGCCACAGGAAGCATGCAGCATGGTCTACTTCCTCCTACCTGTGGACAATCGAGGGTAAAATGGCGGCATTGAGTGACAAGGCTATGAGTGTGTCATTGAGCTGTGTCCCCTTAAAAATGTTACCATGATATCTTAGCTCCTGATGCCTTCTTGATGGAGATGAGGTCTTCAGAGATGAAAAGTTAAAAAGAGACCATTTAGTAATGTGTCCTGATGCTTAAAACAAGGCAGATTTGGACTCATGTTCATAGACTGAAAACTAAGGAAAGACATGCAGATGAGGCTATCTGCAAATCAGAATGCCAAGGAGAACCAGCGACCCCCTAAAAGCAGAGGGCTGGCCTCGAACATTCTTATTCACAGGCTCAGAAGGGGCTCCTCACAGCCATACCTCAAAAGCTGACTGAGTCTCCAGGGCCAGCGCACACAGTCCTGCTGTTTAGGATCCTCTGTTCCTGGGTATAGACCAGGAAAGGGAGAAAGTACTGCCACCTACGCTGTGGGTGAAAACAGCTGAGGAGCTGCTCTCCAGCACCCCAAGGTGATCTGGCTTCTGCTTCGAGAGAACAGGGTGGACATTCAGGACTTGGGGGGAGAAGGGGGAGGGGCATTGCCTGTCTTAAAATAATGATTGTGTACTGTGTTTTAGATAGGTTTTCGGGGGGGGGAGAGAGAGAGAAGAGAGAGATCAGCTGGTAGTACAACGGCTATGGCAAAGCTGGGTGGCTCAGACACAGGCAGTAGCTGTGGAAATGGCAGCAGGAAGTCTCGACTAGCTGGACATACACGGGCCAGAGAGTTTCCTAAGTTACACAGGACCCTAAAGAGAAAAAATCCCAATGTTCTCAAAGTGGATCATGAGACAGATGGAGATGCCACTGTGGAGATAGGGAAGGCTGTGGGGAACAGGCTCCAAGGGACAGGTTCTATGGTGGGGTCAGAAGGGTTGGGCTAGCAGCAGTAGAGACGACTATTCAAAATGCAGAGGGGTCGCTGGCCGAACTTTGCCTACATGAGCTTGGAATCTAAAGGGAAAGGTTCTGGGACAGAGGCAGGGAACTGAGTCATGCTGTGGAGTGACAGGGCCAGAGAAGAGATGCTGCCGCCATCATTTTTCAAGCATGAGATCTAAACATCCATGGTGTGGTGTAGTATGTTCTAGTCTCTTCTTTTTCCACCTCAAATTCTGTCCACCAGCCACTCCTGCTCCTGAGGGCCAGTACTCACCGAGGCTCTGAGACTTCACTCTGATGGACTCTGGGCAAGAGCCACACCAGCATTCCCCACTGCACAGAAGCAAGGCAAATCCAGTTTTAGAATACCAACTGGGTGCTCTAGAGCTATACAGTCTCAGTGGGATTTCCAAAACCGACTCTCCAGGCTGGCCTGTGAACGAAGTATCCCTGCTGGGAGGTTCCCACAAACGTGCCCTTTCCTGTCCACACAAGCAAAGTGAGCACACACCCACAAAGTCTTTTAACAAAATGGACTTCCTCCTGGAGGGTGGAGGAGAAGCCACAGTCAGGCTGTGCCTCTCTGGCCCTAGGGACCCTCCTCGGGGACACTTAGGGCCAGGCTATTCAAATGTACAGCTTTGCTCCCGTGGGCTGTGCAACCAGCAGAACCTCTGGGAAGGCGCCTAGCATATTTTGTGTTTATAGAGAGCCTTCCTACCAACAGGCTTACAGCACAGGTCTCGTTTCATTAATCCTCACAGCAGGGTGTGGATGGTGGATAAGAATTGTCAATTTTACCTACTGCGGAGGCAGAGCTGGGGAGAGGGAGAATGACTTGCCTGAGGCTGTATGGTGAGTCAGCCCGGGCAGGGGCTGCAGCCTTGATCCCTGACTTCTGCCCACCGTCTCGCACCTCCCTTCAGAAGTAACATCGTAAAGAGTGCACGAAATTGAAGCTCGAAATTAAATCCTTGTGATATTCGGCATGTCACTTAACCTCTCCCTGCCCCAGTGTCTGAATCCATAAAATGGGAATAATAATACCTGCCATCTAACTTGTCATCGAAATATTATGAATATTAATCTTCTCAGTGATCAAACTCCTTGGGAAGAGCTGCCACATAAATTCAAGGTTCAGGCTAAGATCAACTACATGTATATTATTCCATGATTAGAGAAACACACTGGTTTCCTTTCGCAGGAGAGAGCCGCGATGACAGGGGTAAGGTCTTTAAAGGAAGTCTACATCTTATTTACCAATGTGAAGTTATTTTCTTTTTATGTGCAGGCACATGTACATGCATGTGTATGTTTGTGTCTGTGCTCACATGTGGATGTCAGAACACAATTGTACATGTTCATTCCTTAGGCGCCACTGCTCTCGCTATTGATTGATTGATTGATTGATTGATTGATTGACAGGGTTTCTCACTGGGCTGAAACTTTAAAATACTCTAGGCTGCCAGGCTAGTGAGCTATAGGGACCCTCCTGTTTTCATCCTCCTTGTTCCCCAGTGGTGGGTTGCAAGTATGCCACTATGCCCGTTTTAATTTTTTTAAACATGCATGCTGAGGACTGAACTTGGGTCTGCATGCTTGCAAGGGGAGCACTTTACAGCTAAGCCTCAGCGTGGTCCTAACTTCCAATGATTATACATAGGCATTGGGAGATGGTTTGAGTTTTTAAATATCCAGCAGTTTTCTAAATGTATCTCCAACCTTTTGCTTTCCTGTGAATGTTAGAGTTATGTAGATGCTGTCATTCTGTGCACTGTGTTTCTAAGAAGACAGGAAGACTTGCACTTTTGTTCTCTGCTCCGTGCTCCTGTTCGAAGCGCAGTATCCTCTGTACCTGCAGAAGCTGCGGTGAGACTTGGGCTTATTTCCCCTTCCCAATCTGGTCTAGTTCTCCACATGACTTAGAATGGTATACTCCAGACTTAATAGAGCCCGAGGTGGGGTGTTTGCCACTTCTGTTTGAGATCAAATGTCTGATCTTATCTGCAGTGACAGGTTTAATGCGTTTCTTCTCTGACAAATTTTCAGTTGGGAGGAATGCAAACACTGGTCTTGGTGCAGTTACAGGGAGGACTAATCCGAGCAAGCTCATAGTGGCAGCTTGATCTTTAACAAACGGCAGAGCCCTGAAGTGGCCACTTGGTAGGAGGAAGGGGTGGGGAAACTAGAATAAGCAAACTATAGCATTTCCAGCATTTCCTCAGCTGCTTTGGGACCCGGCATAGTAGGGGTATGGCACAGCTTTAGTTTAGAGCTGTCAGCATTGACCTGGGCACTGAGGGCACACATGACAGAGGAAATCCAGGGAGAGATCTGAATGCAGGGAGTCCCTGTAACTTAATTATGGCTCCTGGTTGTAGATTGTTTCCCATATTTGAAAATGCTGGATTCTGTCTATGCTCCTTTCTGGGAACGCAGTACTCTGAAAACTCGGTTGCCCACCGTTTGTCTATAGGCTTCATGCAGTAATGAGTTTGGTGGGCTTGAGAAACTTTCTACTGAGTGCCTTAGACCGCCCGTCCACAGGGGAGGACTGAGGCAGTGGTTTTCAACCTGTGAGTCAGGACCAGTTTGGGAGCCAACTGACCCTTCATGGGTGTCTCCTAAGGCTGTCAGAAGCACAGATGTCTACATTATGATTCATAACAACAGCAAAATTACAGTTAGAAAGCAGCAGTGAAAACAATTTTATGGCTGGGGGTCACCACAGCATGAGGAAATGTACAAAGGGTTGTGGCACTCGTAAGGTTGAGAAGCACTGGTCTAAGGACAGGTGGGGTGAAAATCACTGCAGAGTTGGAAGGAGCCATCTTTGAAAAGACCGGCTCTTTGTGGTAAAATGTTCTGTTTAATACACATTATGTGATTATATTGCCATCGTGTAGTGGAGTAATTTAAACTGATTCTTTAAAAAAAGTTATTATTACTCTATTTCATATGTATAGGTGTTTGGTCCACTTGTACATCTCTACCATAGTGCTCTGAAGGTCAGATAAGGTGCCAGGCCCACTGGAACTCGAGTTACAGACAGCTGTGAGCTACCATCTTGGTGCTGAGATCTGAACTTGGGCCCCTGAGGAGCAGCTAGCACTCCCAACTGCTGAGTCATCTCACTAGCGCCTAAGCTGCTTCTCTTTTGACTGAGTTCTAAACATCACATGAAGAGAGAACATTAGAAGAAAATCCATGGTAGAAACTTCTGGGTGTGACTAATGTATAAAGCACAGCAGGGAAAACTGAAATTAGCATCTCCTGATACTATGGCACTTTCTGCCCTAGCATAATATTCAGCATACTATAAATATTTAATGAAACTTTAGAAACAAAATTGTGTGTAGGCTGAAATATTGTCTCTGATGTTTATTTTCTTGGTAGTGTGGTATCTCTAGTCCCTCCCACTTAATTATTTGCATTTCACTCAGTGAGCAGCAGAATTATCAGCCCAATACATGCAAAGCCAACAGATGGGCTTCTTTGGGAAGGAGACAGTACATACGACAGTGAGAAGATACCCCTCTGTGGACCCCAGTCTCTAGCGGAACTTCCTTCTCTTGGCAGGATCATCTGGTCTACCCTAGCATCTGAGAGTCATGAGATTTTATTTCCAACTGATAACTTTTCCCCTCTTTTTGTGTCAGTGACTTTGGCAGATTGTCCCTTCTTGGGGATTTTGATTAAAGTAATAAGTAAATTCTAAAGTCCTTGATTATTTTTTAATGGCTTCGAAGTGGCTCTTCCTCTAATTGAATCCTATCCCATGTCAAACTAATTGGGAACCAGTTCTCTCCTGCTTGTCAGGATTATGGGGCACCCGATTTGGGCTGTCACAGCAGGCTCTGCCCTCTCCATTCTTCCCAGGAAGGCCCTCACTTCCTCCACCACTTAAAGCCCACTGCCTCCAGCTCTGAGCGCCCATCTCTTCAGAGAAGCCAGGCTTGCCCCACAGGAGGCTTTCCCTGGCTCCTTTTGGCAGACAGCTCAGTTGGTCCCACCTGGGGAGTACACGACTTGGGTGATACTCTGTTTGCTAGCGAACAAACTAAACCAGCTACCCAATGGGTGGGAGCCAAGAGGCTCCCTTCATTTTTGTTTTTAAATACAGTGTATATTCGAATATGTTGAATATATTGAATAGCGTCTATATTTTTTTGGTACAAAGTGATGGCTTATAAGAGATTTTCAAGTAGAGCACATACTTCAGACATTTGAACTTCCTCTGAGCATCTCCCGCTCCCCTCCCAGTCCTGCATATCCCTTCCTCCTCCTAAAGACGTCCACTTTTATCTTCATATCACCTTTATGTAGGTATGTGTGCACAGGTGTGTGTAACTTAGGTTTCATAAATGCAAAAAAAGCGTCAGCCTTTCTGAGTATGGCTCACGTCCGTGAGTGTGCCGCGCCGAGTGTGCTGCTCTCGGGCCCATCCATTTCTGGCTTGGTTTGGCTGCTGAATGAAACGCCACTGTGTATACAAACAACGCGCTATCTATCCACTCATGGTTGGTAGACACCGTGCTGATGCCATCGCTTGGCTATTGTGACCACTGCTTAATAAATAAAATAAACAGGTGCCCCGGTGCCTCAGCCTCCTTTGGGTGTTTTCCCAGGAGTGGAATAGCAGATCGCTCACTGGGTCTATTTTTAGTTTTCTGAAGAGCCTCCGTTCTGATTTGCATATTGGTGTCACCGTTTATATTCCCACCAGCAATGTAAAAGCCCTCGCTTCCCCACAGCCTCAGCTGTGGCTATTTCTCTTGATGAGATGCTTTCTGCAGCTGTTGCCAAGAGGAGGGCTGTCCATCTGCTGAGGACTTGCCGTGGGGTTTCCTGGTGCAGTCCTTCCCAAACTCCAACACCCGGCACTCCTTCCACCATGTCCCCAGGCTCGGAGGCATCGCAGAGGTGAGTCACCACTGTCCCTTTATATCTGACTCTCTACTCAAGTGTCAGTGCTCCAGTGGCTTCCTTGCCTTGCCTGAGACATTTGTTTGGCAGGATCCTAGTCTGTGAGGCCTACTCCTGACATGTTCTTCAGCACCACCCTCACCTCCACAGATTCTCCTACCATCTGTGAGCCAGGATGTTTCCCCCTCACTGCAGCCTCTCCAGCCTCAGATCCACATACTTAGAAATAATCCTCAATTCCCCTGCCTCCGTTTCTCCCTGAAGCCTGATTCCCTTGATCCTGTCATACATTCCTGAAGATAAGTCATCTGGCCATGCAGACTCAACTCTTGTTCAAGTTGCAAGAAGCCTGAAGGAAGGCTCGGAGCCTCCAGGTGATTCCGTGTCCTTTTTGTCATCAGCCTCACTTTCTGCATTGATACCTTCCAGCATCATCTTGCACCCGCAGGCAGCGGCCCTATCGCACAGATCAGAGGGACAAGAGGTTTCTCACGGGTAAGTGACCTTGTTTCCCTGTAACAAGCCCTTGCCCACTGCTGGGCTGACCTGTTTTGGGAGAAGGGATGGAACGAAATCCACCTGTGCCACATGTTCTTGCTGCTCCCCGACCACCTCCTTCCCTCCACAGGCCCCTTTTCTCCTGCATTGCTGTCTCCTTCCTCACGCGCAAGACTTCTCTAAAGAGTAGAGCCTTGTCCCTGACCCTGTGTTTCCGTCACCATTTCTGTGTCTCACGTCACCCCTCCATGTTGTGAATCACCGCATCCAGGTCAAGATTCCCCTTTCCCTTCAGCCTAAACTCTAAAGATTTGGTCTTAGCACTTTATCCAAAGGTGTTTTTAAGCTCACTGCCTTACTGAAAGCTTTGGCTTCTCCTCAGACCTCATAGAACTGGTCTCTGAGCAGCGCTTAGTACGGTGACCCTGCAAAGACGCGCCTTCTTCCCGAAAGCTTCTGGACACCTCACTCTCTGGATCACCCCTGTCTCGGTGATCTCGGTCCCCTTGGTCATGCGCTTGGCTTTCATGCTCTTTAACCACCTATACCGGAGGTTCAGGGCTTCTTTTGGACTATTTTTGCTTGTTGTATCTGTGTTTGTTAGATGGCATCTCATGCCATCTTTAACTCATAACTCCCAAAATTTATATCTCAAGCCACGGTGACTGATCTGTTTTCCCTACAGTGGAGGGCCTCTGTATTTTCAGCAGAGCCTCCAGGATCCTTGCCTAAGCCCTCACCGTAGCCAGGCTCACTCTGTCTATTCGGTCACTGTGTCTTCAGCATCTTTTTTTTCCACCAGTGGTCAAAGGTATCAATCATAAAAGAGCTGTCTTCTGCACCAAGTGGCTTCCCAAATTAGTGGGAACAAATGTGAGGCTTCATCTATCCTCAATGAGTCACCTGCGTTGTGGTATTTACTAATCTGTAGACACACGGCTCTGGTATTTCCTTCCACTGTTTCAAATGGCTCCTCTATCAGCTATGACCTGGGTGCTTATTTGTACTTCTGAGAAGCCTTTACCTCCAGGTCTTCCTTCTACAGATAGTACCTGGAATGTCCCAGCTTGGATTAACCACCTTCTCCTGCCATCTCACTCCATTTTGTGTCCCCTAAACCACTTTCTGAGACTGTCGCTTGACTGGCTATTCATTAATCATCCCTTTTACTAACATGTAGCTCCTTGAGGTGTGGCTGTGTGTTGCTTTGGTCATTTGCAAATCACATCCATGAAGCCTGATATAGCACTTGGCATTAACACACATGGAGCCATGCATTGTCTCTTCTCTGTCATGAGGACATTTAGTTTGAGGATTTACAACATCCCTAGAAGGAACAGTGCATTAATGGAGCTAAGATCTTGTCCAATCACTAAACATGGACATTCTTCTCAGATCAGCAGAAATATCATCTTCAAATGGCAACCTAAATAGCAGTTAAAAATTCCAAACAAAATTTAACTTGGGGAGTGTTCTGTTCCTCTTATTATGCTGGGAATGTTTACATTCTACACTTCCACAGAAGCACTGTGATTTTGATTGGGGGGGGGGCAGTGACACAGACCTGTGGGAAGGTTACCTCTTCCAGGTCACTCAGTGTTTTGAAGTTGGCTTTGACTCTTTGTCTTATTTTGGAAGCTGAACTAAGTCAGGCCTCATCTGTCTCTCGCAGGCTGCTTTGTCCCATCAGCGATGGCATTACTTACTTATAAAAGCACCTTGCAACTCTGTGCTGTCAGTCTGACAGTGGAAAGGGAAGTGAACAACAAATTCAGCAGAATGCTGTACAGTAAAAGCACTGAATAAGAAATGGCATTTTTGTGCTACAACGTGCCCTTCCAATTTTAGCTAATTTCAAGTTATTCTTCATCAGAAAGCTACCTACAAACGGAAAAGTATGTAAAAATAAATATGTTCATGCCAGAGGGAGCAGCGCTGTAGCTGCTCTGTAGGCCAGGAACACTACGGAACACATTTGGTAACTATTAGCACCCTCGCCGAGTTCTACACCCCGAGAGGGCCCACGGCCGAACGGGTAGCAGTCTTCTTTATGTTTTTAAAAGACATTATACGTTTAGATGGATTTAAAGAGCTACCGAGTTTTCTAGAACATGGTTTGGTTCCGGTACGTGATGTGTAGAGACACCTCTCCTCGCACAGACTGCTGAGATTGTATGTGCTGAGATTCATTGGCCAAACACCCCCAAGTCACCCCTAAGAAGAGGGGAAGGAGCCAGCTCACCTGATATGCTGTCCTTCATCCACACTACCGAGATTTTGCTGTTTTTTAAACTTTTCTAACTTTAATAACAGCACTCTTCCTTTGTTTCCCTAGTCAGTAAAAAGTAAAACCTTTTTTTTTTTTCTTTTAAAGATCTCTATTTTGTGTAGGTGTGCATATCTGTGAAAGTGTTTGCCACATGGGTTCGTGACAGTGCCCATGGTGGCCAGAGAGGGTGCTGGATCCTCCGGAGTTGGAGTTGCAGGCAGCTATGTGCTTAGTGTTGAACTAAGGTCTTCTGTAAGGCCAGCAAGTGTTCTGACTGCTGAGCCATTTCTCTAGCTCCACACAAAACCTTCTTTAAAGGTCAATATTTTATTTTTGTTAAAATATATGTAAAACAATGTTATTTTAGTTGCTTTCACGTGTGAGCTCAGTGGCTGTTTTTACAACCATGTGTTCTCCAAAGCTTAGCTGCCCGTGACTGCAAAGCAGCCATGGAGGCCTAGGTGCACAGAACCTGCAGGCCTTCTGGTGTCCACGCCAGTGACAAAGGTACATTGTGGAGCTCTGTCACATTAATAGGATACCAGAGCACAGGGCAGAGGCCATGGCCCATTTCCCGCCCACCTCTGCACCATCAGCTCACAATGGCCACTATTCTGAGCCAGTTTGCAGGGCTGTTTCTGCCTTTATTGGCTCTGCCGATAGTCCCTCTCCAGGTGAAGCTTCCTCACACTTCTCTGGAGATGGATGCGTAGGACTCTGGATGCATGCACTCTGTAAGTAATGGTTCCATTTCTTCCGCACTGCTGGTTCAAATTCTCTTCCTTTCTCCCTCAATTCCAAAACCCAGAGAAACAAGATTTTATCAGTTACTTTTCTCTTGCTGTGATAAACTGTCAGGACTATGGCAGCTTAGAAAAGAAAGAACTTACTTGGCTTACTGTCATGGTGGAGAGGCCCAGCAGGAAGCAGCAGCATGGTGGCTGGAGCAGAAAGTTGAGGTCCTATGGCTTGAATCCCAAGCAGAAAGTGAAGAGAGAATTGGAACTGGCATGAGTCTTTCAACTCTGAAAGCTCCCTACAGCTTCATCCAACAAGGCCACAATGCTTAACCCTCTCCAGACACCTGAGGACCAGGCACTGTGGGGGACAGTTCTCATCAAACCCCTGCAAGGCTCCTTCTTCCTCTCTGTGAGGAAAAGGATGGAAGGTATCTCCAGGAACCTCTCTGGTTCCTGGCCCGGGCCACTGAGGGCTACAGGTGTATGCTAGAGGCTGACAGGGCAGAGCAGCAGATTTCGGAGAAGTGGAGTCTACCAAGCCATTGGGTTTCCCTGCTTCCCATGGTCAGACTTTTCAGAAACTGAGCCAGCCTGCCTGCAAGAGAACTCTGCACAAACATTCCCTGGCATCATAGGCAGGGCAGATAGAGAGGCAGGCTGGTGAACTAGACCCGGAAACGTGGTCACTGGCAGGCAGGGGGCAGGAGCGCCGGACCAAAGGACTCCAAGCAATTCCTCTCTGATGTTGAGTTTTCAAAGCTGATCTACAGAGCAATGCTGACAGTAGATTTCCTGCCAGCAATAAAGGTGGCCTGATTCACAGAATAATTACTGTATGCAAATGAGTGTGATTCTCCTCTGCCCTTTTATGGATGGCTCTGCTCTGCCATTCATCAGGGCCACACATTTCACTTGGGAGGAGATGGATTTAAAGAGACAGGAGCCCCTGGAGCTTTGAGGTGAACTTACTAAATCCACGCTAAGTGTCTTCACAAATAGAAGCACATATGCTAGAGACGGGCTGCCAGGGTTTGACATTTTTATCTAAGCATTGTTGCTTGGAAAATGGGAAGTACTGTCCCCGGAGTCTACTGGTGGAGCAGAATATTGGGTTTAATGAACCCAGGGGTCTTCAGTCTTCAGGGAAACCTACTGATGAAACAAAGTCAAGAAAAAAGTTTTCTTTCCAACATGACTGTGATCCTGACTCAAAAGAATACAGGAAGTTTGAAATAAATGAGCTTTGTTTGATGCTACAATGTTGCAAAACAGTAAAACCAGAAGCGAAAGTAAAGCTTTGAAACCCGTGACTCAAGAGGGATGGTGACAGGGGGGCTGGGTGGTGAGGGTTCCTCACTGCCCTTGCGGAGAATCAGGGTTCACGGCCCACCCCCCACACCGTAACAAACCTGTTGCTGGGCTTTCATGGTTCCACTTGAGGTTCAATGAAGAGAGAGAGACATCTATGCCATTCAAGGCCTTTTTCTGGGGCAGTCTCTCAGCTAGCGTCTAACATATTCTGATGTCTCCTGCCCTCCTCCTCTCCACATCTTTCTCTCAGTTTCCATCCATCTCCCTGCATCCCAGTCCTGCACTTCCTGTGCCAGCTCCTCAGCTCTTTATTAGGCCCAAAGCCACAGTCCTTACTCAACCAGAAGGGCAGAGAAAGTCACCTTCCCTATGGTAGCTTATTTTTAAAGGCAGGGGAAAAAGTGGCATTTATATATCCTGTTGGCAGGTGCTGCCAGCTTCAAAAGACAAGAACAGAATTTTCCGTAGCCAGAAGATCCAGTCTGTTCAGGTCAGCCCAACAGAAGCCATTCCCTCCTTCATGTGTTTGGCCTTGATTCCCTGCAGCCTCAAGACGATGCAACAGGCGGCGCTCCCGGCACAAGTCTGTGTGCCCACTGTAGCATGCCTGAGCTTGGCCATTTTCAGGGATGGAGCCTACATCCGCTGGAACAGGAGACCCCTTCTCAGGAGTCTGTAGTACAGGGCACTTTGTAAAAGTAACTTTTATCCTCTTGTTCCAATTGTTGTCTCCCAGGCTTATCGTCTCCATCCAGTCTAAGCTAGGCCTAGGGAGTCTTCAGCCTCTGAGACTTACTGCTGACTAAGCCCTTTCCTGTTTTTACTGAGAACAATAACTGGCTGGTTCACCTCAGCTGTTCTGACTCAAACTCCTCCCAGGTAACTTATTCAATCTGGCTTTTCTTCTGGCCTTTGAATTGCTCTGCTTGGCCTCAAACTAACTCTAGCAATCTTTTCTAATCTTCCAGCTCCTTCTCATTCTCTGGCTTGTTCTGTCTTCACCTGAGACTGTTCTCTTATTCAACCTCTCTCTGTAAAACTCTCCTGCTAAAACTGCTGGCTCTCTCTCTCTTTCTGTGTCTTGCTCTCTTAATTGAACCAGCACAGAGGTCAGTAAGAACTAGAAAGAGTGATCTTATTCACCAGTAAGTCTCAGAGGCTGAAAACATGCTAGGCCTAGGGTAGATTGTACAGAGGCTAGAAACTTCCATGACTAGGCCTACGTTAGCAGATGGAGGCAGCAATCCTCGGCGACAACAGCAGAAACAGGAGAATAAAAGTTCCTTTAACACTGTTTCCCAGCAGCTTCTGCCTTTGCTCCCCACACGCCGTGTTTACGACACCTCTGAACGTGAAAGAAGAGTTAGTAAGTGCAGTGGCCTCATCTGTCACTGGGCTGTCTTGTCACTCATGCTGTAACAATATATTGGTGACAGGGCCTCCAACACACACTCTTTCCTGTCACTTTCAGAATAAAGAAGATGCAGCCATGCTCACGTGTCCACATGAAGCGTATATCACGGTGGCCATCACTACCTTCCCCAGAAGGTAATTAATGCCAATTAATATTCAAATGTTCTGAAAGTGTCACTCTGAAAGTGAGCCGGATGCCCGATGTTCCTTCACCCTTCAATTCTTCCACGTGGCTTACTTGAAGAGCATGGGTTGCTTTGAGATCAAAGAAAATGCTGCCACTATTTCAACCTTGGCGTGGTCCCCAATTACACCTTTTCAGAGAAAAACCCTAATCGTTCTACTCTCTAGAAGTTATGAGAATGAACAACATGACTAGGTGGTGGCTTGTTTGCTCTCAGCCTCTCCTCACCTGTTGGCGTATAGCACAAAAGCCAGAATGCTCAAAGGAGGACACTGTGAGCACGGCAATCTTCAGTTCACTTCAAGATTGCGTGTGGCAGCGGTCATGCTTACACCGAGTTGATAGGTGAGTGCGTGAGGAAGCCCCGAGTACTTCCCCTGAGAGGGGCTGGTGAGGCAGGCTCTGCGGGAAAAGGTGCCTGACCGCTGCCTGGGTTTGGTCCCGAGATCCACAGTGGGAGCAAAGAACCAACTCGCTCAAGTTGTGCGACCTCCACACATTCACCCTGACACACGCACACAAACACGAATATGTAATAAAAATTTAAGGAAATATTCTCAAGAAAGACCTAACTCAGTAGAAGACATTCCAAATGACATCTGAATGATAATGGTTTCTAAGTTTATCATGAAAAAAAAGTGTACTTACTTTTTATTTTGGTGAGAGAATAAATGGAGAAAGTAGAGGCAAAGCTGACTGTGTGGGGTTGCAGCGCTCAGGTTGAGCTGACAGAGCTTGACTTCCAGCTGGGTAGACGCCTCTGTACATCACGGACTCGAGGAGGAAGCGTGTGGGTCAGAGCTGAGGCCCCAAGAGCCCACACGAACACCGGTGGGTGCCATGGCTCACCTGTAGCTCCAGTCTCAGAAGGTGGAGGCAGCATCTCCAGAGCAAGCTCGCAAGCATAAGAAGCCACAGCTGTGAGCTTGGGCTTTGACTGAGAGATCCTGCATCAAAAAACAAGGTGGAAGAGCAATCCAGCATGATTCCTGGAATCAACCCCCAGCCACCCCCCCCCTCGCACATAGGCAGTCAAGGTCACATAGGTCACATATGTTCATATGTATGCATAGATGTAGATGCCCTCCATGCTCACAAAGGAAAAACATCCTAAAGGTTAGCATTGCTCAAGAGCACAAGAATTTAACACAAAATCATTGAAGAGGAGCCAGTCTTCAGGCAAGGTAGCAGAAACAGCATTAATTCTCAATGTGTTCATTCATTTCAACTTCTGAAAATGTCTGCCGCCTTTGTTATAGGCTAAACTTTGTTTTAGCCTATAACAAAGATACATTGAAATCCTTGGTTCTTTACAATGTGACTTCCATTGAATTTGAAGGGTTGGCTCTCATCCAAGATATGACCCGTGTTCTCATAAGAATGTCTGTTTGGATGCAGAAATTGGCATGCCCAGTAAGCCCACGTGAACATGAAGTCTAACACACACAAGTGCCTCTACAGGTCAAGGGATGGCAACCGTTGCCAGCACTAAGAGAAAGGACAGGATCAACCTTGAGACCTTGGCTCTCAGGCCTCCGACACAATTCTCTGCTGTGTAGGCTGCCAGTTGTATGTATTGGGTTAAGGAAACCGACAGGTAACATATCCATGCGTGTACCCAAGCGTGTGCACACACACAGGGAGCTGGGTAACTCACCCACCTGAAGTGAAAGGTAAAATTTCCAGCAGAATAAACAGCATAACCAGGGACAGCCATGGCCTCTGGGAAGCATGCAGTAGGTGAAGAGGGCAGTGGGCCAGGGTTATCGATCGATCGCCACTCCTGGAGTCAACCCTGTGCTGGAGAACTGCTCCTGCCCAGTCAGCAGCTGGCCGCTACCCACTAGTCGAGTGCCGTCATCCACCCTCTCATCTCCAGGCCAGGGATGACAGGTAGAGGTGGTGGTTAGCCACTGAGTGCACAGTAAGGGATGGAGACGCTGGAGCGAGGGCGGCCGACCACAGTGAGAGCTCGAAGAAAGCCTGAGTCTGTCCGCTGAAGGAGGGGAATCAGCACACAGACAGGAGCGGGCCTGGTGGAAAAGCAGCAGCGATGCTCGAAAGTGGACCTGCAGTCAGCCCAGCCCAGCCGCTTTGTTCAGCTGTGGCCCTTCACTCCCTTGCTCACTGATGGCAGGTCAGCTCTGAGTGGGCCTGTGCTCTGCTCTTGCAGGCAAACCACTCCGTCACATCAGTATAAAATTAACTTGATTTTAGTGATCCTGTGTCAAAAAACAAAACAACAACAAAAAACCACCATATTTTGAACGGTACCTGTTAAACCTGAAAATTTGCAAGGAGAAAGACCAAATCCACAATTGTCTAGTTAAAGCAAGCCATATTAAACACTGGACAGGAAGCTGGACCCTGGCCAGGTCCATTCCCAGGATTCCCAGACAATGTTGCTGGAGTAGGTCTGTCAGGTGCCTGTGTACTTTCTGCATTGGTCCAATGGGGGCAAGCATACATCCTGACCTTCTTCCTGCCTAGGTGTCTCCCGCCCAAGTGTCATCAAGCACATCGAGCGCACCTGGGGCAACCAACCTTGTTTATCGAAGTGAAAACACGTGGCTTGTTATCTTATGTGAGCAACAGCCCCCAGCATTCCAGGGAGTTGTCTGTCCTTGGGCCCACAGGGTAACTTTAGCCCTTACACACGTAGTTCAGCCTCGCAGACTGAAGAACAGTTCGAGCACACACCTCAGGGATCTAGCAGGCCATCCTCGGGAAGTTCTCACTGTACGGGAGTGCAGGAGGCCAGGGTTCAAGGTCACTGTTACGTAGGTGGCCCAAGGTGTAGAAATTCTGATGGTAACATCTTGTTTACTTTTATAAATGTGTTCATGTGAGTGTGCACGCTCATGTGTATGCGTTTGGGTATGTACCTGCCCCTGCCTATGGATGCCAGAGAACAGCCTTAACATTTATAAACCTTGAGTTTGTTTGTTTTGTTTAGGGGACTTGGTCTTTTTCTGACCTGGAAATCACCAAGTAGGCTAGGGTAGCAGCTCTGAAATACCCAGGAATGGCCATGTCTCTGCTTCCCTAGGCAGCTTTCTTACAAGGATGCTGGGTCCTGTTCCCAGGCAAGCACGGGACCAGCTGAGCCATCTGATGGTGGCAGCTTTTTGAAACAAGCTCATTGACACACGTGTGGGTTTACTACATCCTTTCACATTTCTTACAAGTACAGAGTTCAGCCTTTTAGCCAGATCTAGCAAGCCCTGGTGGCTTGCTTTAACTTCTCTCACCTCCAAATGTGGCCTTGCATCAGTGAGTCTTTGCAGACCAATTTCGCCACAGTATGTTTTAGCTAGCTCAAGAAGTATCTGTGAGGCAGAACATGAAGAGTAGGCTGGCATCTGCGGAGATGGCCTGAAATATGTGACTCACTGCCAAAACCTCTGCAGATATCAGGAGGTGGATCATAGCATGAAGGAGAGCTGGCTGATAGCTTGGGGACAGCTGCCAGAAACCCACGTTAATCAGCCCTGAGCCTGGCTCCTGGGGTAGGGTGACTGGGCAAAGGAGGGCTTCTCGGGCTGGTGAGGAGCAGGAGCCTCTGACTCTTTTCACCCTTGGAAAGCCGATCATATGACCTAATGACTTCATCTCACTCTCCGGTCCATCAGTCCAAATGTAGAGTCAACTCACCTGGCTGTGCTCTGTCTGGGGAAAAGATGGGGTCTGTGCTCGGCAGTGAAGGATCCAAGCAGCTTCCTCCCTCAGCCTACAGGTGACAGCACCGTCCATGCTGTTGCTCAGCCTTTGAGGCCAACGGTGGCTTTTGACGTCCTTGCGTGTGTCTAACCTAAGACCCCTGGCGGCATCACAATGAGACTTTAGCCTAGCATGAGACCACACATGGAGTTTAAAAAATTGTGACATTTGTGTGTGTACCATTTTTGGTTACTTAATTGCATGATTCTTCAGCATCCACTTTGTAGATGACAGGATCAAATCACAAAGTCAAAAGATTGAACACATCTGTTAGATGCCATGTTCCCTTCTACCTGGCTTCTCTCTGTTACTTTTTATAGAAAATAAAAATGCATATTCAAATCTTGATATTTGGCTTCATCAAGTGACTTGTCTTACCCAGTGGGCTGTGAGCAGAGGTAATGGGTGCTACAGTCTTCCAGCCCTTATTCAGCAACCAGCCGCACTCCAAATGATAGCACCTATCCCAGCAAAAAAAGAAGTTCGTCTAGGAATGTGAAGTCATTAAGACTTGACTGTTGCCATCCAGTCTGACAGCCTCCTACGTCCTTCTGTGTCGCCCACTTCCCGCACAGGATCTATTGACTCTACTCCAAGACATGCCCAGGCCCTGCCCATCTCATTGTCTATCACTCCCAACAGCCCATACACTAAAGTATCCTTGGATGATCCCAGTAGCCCTCCTCTGCTGCTGCTCTCTTTGGTTTTAGTTTGGGCCTCTTAATAATTTTATGCACGTAGATGTGAGAATGATCATGTTAAAATTCAAACCAAGTCAAAACATCTTGGTGCCCTCCTATGGCTTCCTGTTAAATTCAGAAGAGAATTCAGACTTCTGCCCATGGTGTCTGGCACCCCACATGATCCCCTCTGCCCACCTGTCTCAGCTTCCTCTGTGCACCTTGACCCCAGTCGCTGCATTCCAGAAATGCCAGCCAGAGTGTCACTTCCCAGAACCCCAAGGTGTCACCTCAGCTCTCGACCTTCTGGCTCTTGAGGTTCAAGTATCTCCTTTTCTGAGAGGCTCTTTCTGACCCAGCAGCTGAAGGAACCTCTGTTCATCAATGTTCTGTCACTGTGTGGACTCTCAGCACCATCTCACACACCTCTTCCTCTGTGGCTGCTTCTCTTCAGGCTGGTCCCACCAGGATGTTGGCTCTGCAGGCTCTTAGCCTCTCTAGTTTTTAACTGAGCTTCCCCACAGCACAAGAAAGCTGCTGCTGGTTTCATTCCTAGAAAATAAAATGTTTATTTAAATTATGATGTTTGGACTCCCTTACTTTTTAAAAGTACTTTTCGAAAACATTCGAACAAACACATTTATATATAAAGCTCTACAGGAAGCTGTGGAAGTTACTTTGGAAGAATGCTTCTTCTTGGAATTTGAATTACAGTGGGAGTGTCACTTTCTTCAGTGGTCCAGCCGCTACTAAGCTGCCTATGGCTTCCCACCCATATCTGGGCAAGCAGCTCTAGTTCAGCTCACTAGGTCACACACACAAAAAGAAAGTTATTGGTCAAAACTCAGACCACCTTGATAAAGGCGAGCCGGCACATGAGGAGATGAGTTGAGCAGTCAACGCTCCTGCAGGGCTCCCAGGAACTCTCGAAGAGTGCTTGCTTCTAGCTGAGTTTTGTAGTGGTCATTCTTCTCCCCTCGTTATCTGGTTTGTAAAAATGGAAGATGCGCGGAGAGTTCAGAGTCTGGTCTTCAGATGGCAGAGAAACACACAGTTACTGCCACTCTTTGGGACACTATTCCAGAGCTGCTTTGTTGTGGAGGCCCTTCTGAAGATCTTTCCAGAGAGCATGACATGAATACATACTTCAGTATCTACTGTTCTGAAGCTCTGGTGATAGATTCTCAATGGCAGCGGAGGGTATCTAAAGTCTCTGCCAGGCTTTTTTCTGAGGTGCTGGCTGGGCAACATTGGAAGCTATGCATCAGAGAACTGTATTGCTATTGGTTTTCTCTTTTATTTGGATTCACATGTAAATAGTATCCAATAAAAATGGGTCTTCAGAATACAAGCCTGCCTCAGTAAGTGTTGGTTGATTTTTTTTTTTTGTCTTCTTCGTATATATAATTTTAGTGCCTACCAGTCCTTCTATTGAGACAAAGAGGTCCTGGAACCTTTTAGACACCAGAAACCATCAAGTTGTATAAGGTAAAGTTCCTTTGGGTTAATTTAAAACAGGATAATTTTCTTTTTAAATTTTCACAGCTTCTGTTTTTCCTTATGTTTGTAATGGCTTGATATTTCACAGTATTTCAAAGAGGCTTAAGATTATTGCCCTCACCAGACTTTTATCTGCTTTCAAAATTATGTCTAAAAAGAAGGTAAAGAAGTCACTCACTCTCTTACCAAAACAAACCTTACTGTCTTATAATTTTGTCCTTGTTAACACATTCCAGTAACTTCCAGTACTTGGGAGCCTAAGGTAGGGTGACCCAAAGTTTCCAGATAGTCTGGGTTTCATAATAAGTTCCCGACCATCTGGGGGTATAAAATAAGACAAATAAGGAAAGGGAGCGAGAGAAACAGAGAAAGATAGAGAGAGAGAGACACAGAGAAAAAGACACACAGAGAGGCAGAGAGCGAAACAGATAAAGGAGAAGTTCTTTATAAAAATCTTCCAATAACTTTGAAATTGGAGGTTATTAACATGTAGAAAGATGCTGCCAAAGAGATATGGTAGGAGAAGCCAGTCCATTGGCTCCACCGTTTGTGGTCTGGTGATGCATTTTATGGGCTACGTGGATTCAGAGGCCGTGAGGAGCGCACTGAGACACTCATGTAACACACCCATTAAACGAAGCTTGGTCACACTCAAATTTATTAAACGCCATCACTTGCTGCCTGCACAGAAACTGTCGAGAAATCTACTAGACCCTTGAGACTGTTGGCATTTTACAAGAGAGGTAAGCTGAGGCACTGGAAGGCATCCATCAAGAGCGAACGGGTGCAGCAGGCACTGGTTTCCATGCTCAAGTTTACAGGGCTGCCATAGCAGGCAGTCTTCTGGCCAGGTGGTCTTGCTTTTTGGTTTGTTTTCCTTTGCTTTTTCAGTTTTGTTTTTAATAGCAATTTGAACTGGAGTGGCTGCTGTTTGCCTGGAAGTTTCAGGCAAATTGCCAGCATTTTTCCTCACAAATTAGAATTGGCAAAAGCCAGAAGCCTGCTGGTTCTGCTTTGGTCCCGTATCATACTTGCTCTCACGGCTCTACAATTCTCCTTGTCTGATCTTTTGTCTCCAACCTTCATATGTATTAAAATCTCCCGATGTTGGGTTGTGTGGACAAGCAAGTGCTTTTAAGAATGATGCAATTCCAAAGCATTCCAGGAAGCGGAGGTGGAAGGACATCCAGAATGACTCTGAAATCCTGTGGAATTTCAGTGCTGGAAAACATCCCACATAAATAGGCTTTCTCCCCCACCTCAGATCATCTGTCTGCTCCGGCTCTCTCTTCTCCCCCTCCCCACCCAAGAAGCTTACCTTCTGAGCCAGAGATGCATTGTTTCCAGTCGAAGATTCACACCGTTCCTTAAAATGGTCAAAGGATTTCAAATAAACAAACTGAGACATACCACTGGAGAATAGTTAAAAGGGAACAGAACATCCACACAGTCAAAATCTCCTGCAGTATCTTGGCGCTCAGCTTCATGACACATGACAGGTAGGAGATGACATTTCTTATAGCTAGTCAAAAATAAAATCTGTGCTGTGTGAACTGCCTTTGGAAAAGAAAAGAACAAGAACACACACACACACACACACACAGAGACAATGCCAATGTCTATTTCAGAGCCTCGTGGACCTGGGCCCCTTAACACAGTGCTGCTTAGGAGGAATGGGAAGGCGGTGAGTTTTGTTGGTAACAATTGGTATTTCTTAGAAATGTTTAAGGAAAATGTTGAGAGGGAAATCCCTTTGTCACTGTGCTAAACACCGTTTAGCACACTGTATCATTAGCTGCCACAGAAGCTCCTCCTGGGTGGCAGGGGTGCGGAGGCTTCACACTGACAGATTATTTTGCTTCACTCAGTAGATTACAGAAAGATGTTTATACACTGGATAAAGAAGTTGAATGAACATACATTAGCATATAAATCATGTCCTCTCAGCTAGCCATGTCTCCAGTTCAGTACAAGAAGTTATTAAAGAACACTGTGTTGAAATGATGTTCACTGCTCTAAAATGGGAAGGTCTTAGGGTCGGAGTAGCCACAGAGTTCCTTAGTCCTGATCTCTCTTAAGATTTCATTTTTCTGCTTTGCTCCTTAGCTTCCCAACACACACACACACACATACACACACACACACCCCCCTCAGTTTTAGTTTTTCAATTTTTTTTTTAGAAGTTGCTGCACAAGAAATAGTGTGAGCCTGAGCTGGTGCCTGTCACTGCCTCCCCTCACATGCCTGGTAATTAAACTGTGACTGATTTATTGACTGACAGCCAACAAATCCCAACCGGGTTTTTAGGATATACTCACTTCTTAGGGCCAAATTCACTCAACCAACAACCCAGTCAAAAGGAAAGAAGTGGGCAAAGGGAAAGAAGGGGGAGAAGGGCAAAGTCACGTGAAAACACACAGGGAGATGAGCCTTACTTGATGAAAAGGGAAAGAAAAAGTGTCAGGGGTTAGAAGGGCAGAAGAAAGGGGGTAGGGAGGGAGGAAGAGAGAAAGCAAGGATGGGAAAAACTCTACTCCGGGAACATCTTTTTCAGGTCTAGGGTTCTGGGCGGGCAGCAGACCCGGTAAACATCATTTCTGCAGCTCTCCTCCAGATTCATTGGAAGCGCCTCACGTACAAAAGCGCTCTGAAGGGGAACATGAGACGAGCTTGCAGCTAATATTACAGTCGAGTTGCAATTTTACCTAAGGGAAAGCAGCTTTATTAAAAGTCATGACTGAATTGCATGACAGGTGCCAATATTCTGCGCCCTGACAGATGTGTCAGCTTGCGAATGCCATTTCCTGTCAGCCGTCCCTGGATGGAGCTCCCCGCAGCACCATTTGTCTCTCTTCCAGGGAGATCACACATGCCCGCTGTTTGCCTCCAAGCTGCACCGCGCTGTTTGATATGTGGAATCCTCACAATGAGACTTATTAAAAGACAGTCCATTATTTTTATTTAGAGCATTTCCAAAACAAGCAGAGCGCGCACACAGATAATTTAAAAACCTCATGGCAGGTCATCTCCAGGCCAGTGTGGCTCAATTTGAAATGCATAAAATTGTGGCATCTCCTGTCACACACACACACACACACACACACACACACACACACACACAAACAGTACTGTTCACAGGGGCAGGATTTGAGTGACATTTAACCCTTGGCTAATAGCCCTGACAGTCCAACACAGTGGTTTTCTATGAAACAGGACTCTTTTTCAAAGTAAAAGATTAACCCTACTCCCTTCCTCGCTAAATCTTTTCATTTTTCTTCTTCTTTCCCCCATCTTATCTTCTTGCATCCTTCTGTTTTCTTACAGGTGAGCTTTATCACTATGCATGAATGTTCATGATTGGTTGTATTTATGGGACCTTTTCATCCTCCTGTCTGTATCAAATACAAATAGAAGTGATCTCTCTTGCCTGTGCCTCCTCTGGTCAGCTAGAGAAGCCATGGAGACCCTCTCTGAACTATGGTGGAAAATGCTTTCGGTGGATACAGCAGAATTCTGGCTGAAAGAGCAGCTTGAGCAGCTGAGACAGGTGGTGGCTTCTGTCACCAGGGTGGAGGAGACCCCAGTGAGGGAACAATAGAGGGGCCAGCATTTAGGCTGCTGAACTACATGGCATGGAGAAGCCCTGATCTGCTGGTGTTGCCAGTGTTCAGATGGCCCAAGGGCGCTGTCTCCTCTGGTTAGCTTACAGAAGGGTGTAATGATCGAATCCTACCATCGAATTCCGCAGCTTTCTCCCAGTGCACATGGAGGTGCTCAGCCTTCCCAAGCCAGAGGTGCGGAGACCGGTAGGCCCATCACGTAGACCAGCATCTGGGGAACACAGTGCACTGGAGATGTAAGTGTTTCTAGTCAACCCAGGCCCTGGAGCGGAAGACGCGGTGAAGAACTTTCTTGCCTTGCTATGCGTTTACAGAGGGTTTGCTAAGGTAGGCTACTGAGGGACTTGCAGCCTCAAAGAGGACACCTTGATTTTGAAGCTAGCAAGAGCACTTTCTACTCCACTTCCTCACCGTGAACTTGACACAGATGGGAAGAGGGACCCTCACCTGAAGAATTGCTTTCCTCTGCCTGGCCTGGGACAATGTCTGAGAAAGCATTTTCTTGATTGCTGATTGATGTAGGAGGGCCAGCTCAAGATGAACACCCAGCCCACCAGGCCTAGGCTATAGAAGGTAAGTAGCTGAACATAAGCCCAGGATCAAGCCAGGAGGCAGTGTTCTTCCATGGTTTCCGCTTCGTTTCTTGCTTGAATTCCTGCCCTGATTTCCTTCAGCGATGAGTGTGACCTGGAAGGCTAAGCCAAATACACCCTTTCTTCCCCAGGTGTTTTTTTTTAGGGGGGTGGGGAGGTCTGATGTTTATGACAGCAACAGAGAGCAATCTAAAACATGCTCTGTTGTTTTTAAATAGTTAATCTATTTACCTATGGCTTCTGCCAGACCTGTTACATAATTGTTCCATATTTATTTTGCCAGGGAGACTGGTGCGTGGCTCTTTCCAACATTCTCCCTGCACAGTCCCGGTAAATATCTTCTCTGCTTTCAGCCTGGCCGGTTACTGCAGCATTTCATTTCGTTGTCCCTTCACTCTTGCTTGTTGCTTATGTCTTATGGGCAGTTTATGGGACGAGAGGCCGGACCAAAGGCTGGGGATGGCATCTGGGCTTGCTGTGGTGTGTCATGTGATCAGCCATTGTTTCCTGAAGTGGCCAGCGAAGAGACCCACGAGGCACCGACCTGAATGAGGAACAAACACCACGTGTCTGTCCCTCTTCCACCTGTAGCCCCTCTTGCTACGTGTCACCTTCCTCACCTTCGCCATGGCCCTGCCCGCCCTGTTGTCAAACGCTCTGCCTACCACACTGCATTGGTCCGTTTCCCACTCTTCTGTGCAGCTCCAACAACAGGCTTGCAGACACACGGGCCATGTCTTTTTTGGTATTTTTTTTTAACATACTAAAAAAGCAGCCAGAAGACCTTTGCAGGTCTTTGTCAATATTCACCAGTGCACCAAGATCCCCCACCCCCTCACAGATCCAAATAGCAGGTCCAGAGCGGCCGTGACTTCTCCTGAACTCTCAGCCACAGGATTCGCTACAACTTACTCTAGTGGAAATTTCAGTTGCCTTGTGAAGGCTTTCTGCTGTCGGCTAATTATATCCAAGTCTTTCTTTTCCTTTTCTTTTTTAATTATTTTGTGTTATGAGTGTTTGCCTGCATGGATGTATGTGTACCGTGTGCGGGCCTGATGCCTTGAAAGTCAGAGGAGGGCATCAGATACCATGGAAACAGTTGTAGATGGTTGAGGCAGCACGTGGGTGCTGGAAACAGAAGCTGGTTTCTTCTCAAAAGCAGCAAGTGCTCTTCATCACTAAGCCATCTCTCTAAGCCCAAGCCTTTTCTTCTTAAGATCTTTGTTCCTCTGTTTACCAGGTCAATGCCTTCTCCTTATGATAAAGTTGTGGGGGCACATGCTCGATTATGCTTACTAGGTATGAAACGCTGGAAGGCACACGGTGCGTTTATAACTTCTCTCTTCCCTGGATCACATCGCAACAGCATGATGCCTAACCCATGGCAGGTATACCACACAAACTAACATGGGTGGACACCTGAATCAACTGCCCTCTTAAAAACAGGCTACAGAAGCACGCCATGCTAGAGCAGGCGAGACTGCAATTTTTTTCTGTTAAATTCCACTCTTGGAGGAGAGAGCAGCTAGAGAGAAAAGTTCTTAACCCATTCTTCGCAGCCCCTTCCCTGGACTTACAACAGACATAAGTTTTTAAATATTCCCCAGGTCCTCCTCCAAGAAATGTGGGACCCTCAGAGCTTTACAGCTGGACATTCTATAAAACATCCAATCCAAAATAAAGAACAAGGAAAAGGGTCCCTGAGAGAGGTGGACACTGTGGACAGGCCTGTGAGCCAGTTACAAAGGGGCTGTCAAGCTAAGCACTTATCTGGAAAGCGTGTGGCCATTCTGATGGGCAGGAGCTGTGTGAGGACTTCTGTGCACCTTAGCTCACTCAAGCCAATAGCATTATTTGTTAGACAGGCCCTAGGGACCCCCAAACACTGTGACTGAAAAGTGAATGATTAAGTTTTCTTGAGCTTCTTTAGGAAGTCATTTTATTCATATTTCAAGAACCACAGGGCATTCCAGATCCACATCCTCTTTTTTCTGTGAGATTTATTCCTTGGCTTTACTTTCAAGTCACCTAAAATACTTTTAACTGTATTTTACGTCTCTTTGCGGGTCACTTACAGAATTGCATTGATCAGAAGTTGCTCAGAAGGGAGGAGCTTGGAACAGCCCCAGTGCTTCAGCCTCCCAGCCAACTTCATTTTCCCTCCGCCTCTTCCTGCAGAATTTTGAGGAGTCAGTTCTCTTTATTGTCTAAGAACCCAGAATCCCCTTCTCCATCTCTGCCACGGATGGTCAGGAGGAAGAAGCAGAGAAGGTTGATAAACTTATCTTAGAAGGCAAAAGTCATTTTCCCTCTGATTGGGTGAGATTTGTATTCACATACCAGTTCTTAGATATCCTCCCATGTTTATAACATCCTGTGTCTGAAGACTGGACTAGAGGCGTGGGGGAAGGGAAGGCAAAGAAGAGACTGGGAAGGGCGAGGGAGAAAGAGGGAGGCAGAGAGAGAGACAGAGAAAGATGGTATCTTCCCAGGCCCACAAGGTAACCACCCTCTTGAGGTCAGAGCCTTCCTTCTGATGGGCGATGTAGGATCAGTGACTCAGAATCAGGCCCAGCTGCTCACAGGAATTCTTCCGCAGTACAACAACCTCCTCAGCCATGACCTTCTAACTACGCATTAGCAACTGTTGACGAAACCAGCAGAGCGCTAGGTTTTACTGCCGAGCCAGACTCTACCATCTATCATCACATCAAGTCCTTCCACGCTGCACTGCTCATTCTCAGAGGCCCCAGTTACTACCCTAAAGTCAATGGGAAGAGCCAGTGTTTCCCAGAGCAGCATTCCCCTGAACTTCTGCATGCTGGAAAACATCCTGCCGCAGCAACATTGTGGCATAAAGTTATAGAATAACCAGATTGGAAAAAATCTGAACCCTAAACAATTCTAACAGTTACATTTAAAAGTAGAAAGTTTAATGGGCACGCCCATCCCCAGAGGCCATAGTCCTGCGCTTATAGGACATATTCCTCTTTAATTTGGATCGCTGAGCTGCCCTTTCCCTTCCCAGCCTCCTGTTCCTGAAGCTTCCCTCAGGAACATAGCTTCCTGAACCTTGGACTGTGATTTCCCCAAAGGGCTTGTATGACTGAATATGGGCTCGCTACACATTTGTAAACATTAAAATTCTTCTGAGTTAGTACTGACCAAAAATTAATTCAAGTTCAGATGCATAATGAATCTGAGGTATTTTTTATGATATGTGTGTATGTGCATATATATGTGTGTGTGAGTGTGTGTGATATCACACACACATATATGTCAGAACCTCACTGCTTGCTGCCTTGGGTCTAAACACACAATGTGTGCTTTGGCGCCGTGCATACCACTGCAACATGCAATCCTAGCAAAGCATACAATACTAGCCTGAAATGCTAGGCTCAGAATCAAGACCCTTGGGTGTCAGGAATTGTATATGTACTGTGCACACAGTTTCCTATTCTTCTAGAAACACAATGCTTTAATTACCAAAAATGAAAACAATGACAATATTTTATCATTTCTTAACATCAAATTGGACTGTGTTCAAATATTTGATTTGAAGGATTGTTGTTTGAATCTTGAGTTTCATTTTTAAACATTAAGTGGAGTTAAGTTAACTGGAGTTTGTCTTGGGATTAGGCCAATATTTTCAACAGTTTATGAAATGATCCCAAATATACTTCTACCATTTTGTGAAGTGTCAATCTCAGCATTGAGAGTTGTAAAATAAAATATTGATCAAGGGGCTGGAGAGATGACTGAGTGGTTAAGCGCACTTAACTGCTCTTGCAGAGGACCTGAGGTCAATTCCCAGCGCCCACGCAGGTGCTTACAGCCACCTATACTTCCTGTTTCAGGGGTTCCTCTGAACCCCCTCTTTATCCTCCTAGGAATCTTGCACACATGGGGTGCACATATACTCAATGCAGCTTCACATACATACACATAAAAATCTTTAACAATAGGAAGGAAAATATTGATTAACCCAAGGAATGAAGAGGATGCTCTGCATTTTTCAGTATCAAATATCTAGTTAAGGTTTAATTCTTTGCAAGAAAATTAAGAAGCATATCCATCTCATTAATATGCCTCCTAGTTTGCTTTCTGCTGCCCTGTAAAAGACCATGACCAAAAGCATCCTGGGAAGAAAAGGGTAGGAAATGAAGCAGAGACTATGGAGACGTGCTGCTTCCTCCTGGCTGGTTCCCCATGGCTGGCTCACACTGCTTCTTTATAGAACTCAGAACCCTCTCTACAGAAGAGGCTCACCCACTGATAGCTGAAGCTTCTCGCAGCAGTCAATAATAATAAAATGCCTCCACAGGCTTCCCTACACAACAATCTGATGCAGACATTTTTTTTTCCAGTTGAGGTTCTCTTTTTCCAGATGACCCTAGTTTGTGTCAGGTTGACAAAAACTAATGAAACAATATGAAAATTTGATTTGATCATTAGTAAGTGATAAAATTATATTTATACGCATGCTGGCTAGTTTAATGTCGACTTGATGTGAGCTGGAATCATCTGAAAGGTGAGAACCTCATTTGAGAAAATGCCTCTCTAAGACCTAGCTGTAGGGCACTTTCTGTGATTGATAAAGGAGGGCCCAGCCACTGTGGGTGGTGTCATTACTGGGCTGGTGGTCTCAGGTTCTAAGAAAGCAGGCTGAGCAAGCCACAAGGAGCAAGCCAGGAAGCAGCTCCTCCATGGCCTCTGCATCAGCTCCCATGTCCAGGTTCCTGCCCTGTTTGAGTTCCTGTCCTGACTTCCTCCAATGATGAACAGTGATCTGGAAGTGTAAACCAAATAAACCCTTTCCTTCCCAACTTGCTTTTGGTCTTGGTGTTTCATTGCAGTAATAGAGCTCTAACTAGGACAACACCAAATAATTATTTTAAAATGTTTCTTTATAAATTATTATCAGTAATTATTATTTGTGAATCTATTTTTTTCATAGCTTCATGCATACGGGGAAAGCTTCTTGGGTGAACAGGAATTGTGAGTGAAAAGGGCTAAAAACATCATGTTTTTGAAGACAAGAATGGAGGACTTCTTGTGTGGAATCAACTGAGGGTAAATCAAACACTAAGCTTGTGCAGAGCTTCATTTCAGCCCTGGATGAGGGCTCCATCCCATCAGCAACAAAGTCTCAATCTATCCTGCTTTGGTGGGGGAAATCCAGAGTTTCATGGCACTTCCATTAGTAAAACAATTTCCTAAAGACCAAGGTCTTTCCTGGGGTGTCAACTCCTGTAGCTTGGTGTGGTGCCTCGGGGTCTTCAGAGAGAGGACACAATAGAATAGCAGCAGCCTTCAAGCCAGCTCTGTGGTCTGTGGAAAAGCACAGTCCAGACAACACTGAACTTGCAAAGTAAGCTGATGGACAGAGTTTAGTTTGAGCTAAACTGATGCCCTCCAGGTACTCAAGAACTTCAGGGGTGGGTAAGATGTGTGAAAGGTAGAAAACTACAGTATTGGAAAGGCTTCTGTCACCTTTCACAAGCTCACCTCCCATGTTCTTCCAGGCTATCAGAGTCCCAAGGAGCATGCACAGTTTATGATAAGACCCCATGTCCTACCTCATGGTGGGAACACAATAAACTTTTATTTCCTGGACCACTGACTCTTGTTTAAACAGCATAAGTAAAATGTATGCATATTTCCAAGTACTTTGAAGTCTGGGAAAGAAGATAACTTTCCAGATCAGTTCCCATAGACGGAACTGATTAGCATGGCCATAACGACATTGACACTGTGGTTCTGTTCTGTTCTCCATCTCCCTCCCTGAGCAGCCCTTCAAAGGGACCCTGTTTAGCGATACACACAGGCACCCGCTGTAGACCCTCACGCGTTCATTATAGTTTAGGGGTCTAACGCGGGCCATCTGCTCTTTCATAAAAAGTGATAGCTTTTAGATTCCTTTAATGTAGCTACTTATGAAGGATCATAGGTCTGTATAATAATTAGTCTTTTCCTACTAATTGGTGACAACTTGAATCCCCTTTTATCTGAGCATCAAAATGTTTTAAATATTAACTAGGCTTCACAGCCTCTCACTGTGATTTGTGCCATGTATTTGTGGAAGAAACGGGTCAACTGGTCAACTGAAGCAGAGCCAGAGAGGCGACGGTGCTGGATTATGGGACCTGTCACTGGCAGCCACATACGCAGGTCACCAGCGCCTAGACCCAAGGCCAGCAGAAAGTGGCCGCTTCGAAACTTCAGGATTGTATTTTACAGCAAAATGCCCTGACTCTAAGCATGGAGAGTGCTTCATTTGATTTTTAAAAGTCAAGTTGTTTAAGCAACTCATTTGGCATTTTGCTGGTGGGTTCAGTCAGCAGATGTAATGAGTAAACCACTTCAGTGCTGGAACAATGTGGAACACACTCACATCATGCGCTTAATTTAAATTTGAAATGAGGCACACACCAATTGGGCGAATTTATCAACACGTATACCTATCACTTTGCCTGTAGGAGTATTTATCATCTTAATAAAATGCACCCATGTGCTTATTCTGTATATTTATACTCAATTATGTTAACAAGTTATATTAAAACAATTGTTCAAGTTATGTGAAATTTAAATATCATAATTATTAAAATCACATGCATTGCGTATGCAATTTCTATACAATTGTTAGTTGATATAACACATATTTTAAGATGATATTTGCTTAGTGTTTTGTTACATTTGTTGATTGATTTCTGGTTCCCAAGCTTGAGTGTGTCATTACCCTGAGATAGTTTAGGGAAACCTGGAAATCAGCCTGAGAGGACGCACAGAGCCGCGTGGGTGACCCACAAGGACCCGTGACACACATGCTGGGAATGCTGCTTCTGGCATGCAGGTCAGGACACTTTGCCCTTCTCACAGAACCATTTCAAGACAATGAAACGTCTCTCTGACAGGCCCTTGGGTTAGCTATGGGATGCCAGGTTGGGTAGTGACCTGAGAGAGTGTGTTCTGCTTCTTCTCTTACGACAGAGGAGAGTAGGTCTGTTTGTTGGTCACCTTCAAGGCAGGGCTGGCCTTGAGGTGAGTTTTGAATAGACCTGCTGAGATGCAAATGTGTGTTCTGAGGTTTCAGTCAAGCAACTGAACCATCTTACTAGTTTAGAGTCAGTCTGTGAGGTCAGCAAATGCTTAGCGGGACTGAAAAGAACCAGAAGCAAGTGTGGGTGGGTGACAGGGGTTAGAATAGATGAAAGCCCCAGGTCGCTAAGAGGAACATCACAATCAAGGAAGTCAAGGGGCAGAGAGCTCAGAACCAGGACAAGAGGCAGCACAGAAGGAGCAGAAGGCCCCTGCACCGTTGTCCTCCCTGTGGCATGAGTGGGGCGCTGAGCTGCAGCTCGCCACTCCTTGGCTACATACCTGTGGAGCTGGACTCTGATGTTTCAAAGGGCAGGTGCTCTTAGTATCGTGAAAAGTGCAACTCAAAAATCACATGACCCCGTCATGGGAGAGCATACTTTCAAGTTCTCTCGCACCCAGCAAAGATAACTCTATTACAATGATGCCAGTTTCCACAAAGAGAGCTGAAGTGTTTCTAATTTGTGAGAGAACACGTTCCCAACAAGAATGCAAAGAGAAGACAGAGAAGACAGAAGAGGAATGGCAGATCCCAGCAGCACTGCCTTAAAACAGTCAGTCGTGGAGAAAGCCGCTTGATGCCAAGCCTGATGACCTGATCCCCAGGACCTACCTGACGGAAGGAGAAAACTGGAGCCCGCAAACTGTCCTCTGACCTGTGTGTGAGCTATGAGTCACGTGTGCAAGCAAGCACAGACACACATGAACACACACAGATAGATAGATAGATAAGATAGATACAGAGATAGATAGATAGAGAGATAGAGAGATAGATACAGAGATACAGAGATACAGAGATAGAGAGATAAATTCTGGCTGCTTTGTCTATATTTTCGTTATAGGCAGATATCACTGTGATCCCTGCTGCTTTCTCTCTGTGGCAGTTAGTTAAAGTTTCTTTAGAAGTTTCCTCCCAGCCTGGCTTGCCAGCACTTCTGTCTGGACGCACTCTGCCTTTTTATGTCTCTCCTTTTGTATTTCTTGGGAGAGAGGCTTGTCTCCGTGGTCACTTCATCCTTAGCTGTGAACTCTTTTTACCAATAGCAGCTTACAGAACCCAGACAGTAAGTAGCAGTGGTAACAGGTCTAAGAGAAGACTCTGGGATCGAGAAATTTTGGATCCCCCCCCCCGCCTTTCTCTGAATTTGGGTTTCTGCAGCCTTACAGAAAAGCTAATAATACTATTTATAGGATTTTGTAAAACATAAAATCAGCAAACATACCTACTTTTAGGTCTCGTTCAGTGCCTGGCTCTAATACCCACACAGCCAGTGAGCTGTGCCTCTCAAGAGGATAGTGGTGGAAGAGCCAGCAAGAGTGTGAGAAATAGATATGAGAAAATTTCATATTGAATAAGGTAGAATGGATTGATGAGGAAGCAAGATACTAAATTTTTGAATGAGAACATATTTATCTATGTAACTGTATTCTTATCTGACTGTAAACTTTGCTAGTTTTATTAAAATCTGTGAGACTGCATTCCTGGATATGGTGGTAGCAAGAAGGAAAGAAGGACAGACTTAGAAATGGTTCCTGTGCAAGAGAGGAAGACGATTCCCCTTCATTTCAGAGGGGCCAGGACTCTGAGAGACTCCTCACATAACTGAGGGAGAGAACAGCTTAGGATGGAGAAGAGGCTTGACTCCAATGTAGGCCATCACTGTCGCTATCTCCACCATGATAAGGCAAGACCTGTGTGAAGTTCCCACTGCAGCTGTAACAAATTAACTGCGAGCACACTGGGCTAAACAGTTCACAGCCTGTCTCGGTTATGTTTCTATTACGGTACTAAAAATACCAGGACCAATATCAACTTGGGGAGAAAATGGTTGATTTCATCTCAAAACCCTCAGGTCATAGTCTATCACTGAGGAAGGCCAGGCAGGAATTCAAGGCAGGGACTGAAGCAAAGACCATGAGGGAGTCCTCTTTCCTGGCTTGCCTGGTGTGCCTGCTCCCTCATACCTCCCAGGACCGCCAGCCCAGGGATGACACCGTGAGCCCAGCCCTCCACATCAATTTGTAATCAAGAAAATGCCACATCTTGCCTTTGGGCCAGTGCAGCGGAGGAAATGACCCAACTGAGGTTTCCTGCTTTCCCACGTGTATTTCAGTGTGTGCCGAGGTGACAAAAGAAACAAACAAAAACAGCCATTGATCTACAGATCCATGCTGCAGGTCTTGGATTCCTCTGTGTGTTCTAGGAAGTAGCTCATTGTTCTGCCCCTTAAGCTTCTAAAACCACAGTCACTCCTGGACCATGACTCTGTCTTCCATCTTCAAAGCCAGCAGAGTGGCTCCCCAATTCTCCTCCTGTTTTCTTTCTCCTCTATCCCTCCTCTCTCTCTCCTTTATGGTGACAATGGTCCCATGCACCTGAAGGCCACTGGATGTGACCTTCCCGTCCTGAGCCCTTAATCACATTTCTGTCCTTTGACCACCTGGGATGACACACACAAGGGTTCCATATGGAGCCTGCTGGGGCGCTATTCTGACCCCACTTGGTGGGTATCTTGGCGTAAAAGTGTGGAGTAAATAGATCGCACTCATTGACCCCTGGGAGCCAGTAAGACTCTGAGAAACACAGTAAAGGATAGCACCAAAGAACGGCAATACAGGCAGAGGAGGAGAGCAGGAAAAAGAGGAAGAGGCAAGGGTGCATGCGTGCGTCTGTGGCGCAGGGCTTTCTCTAAGCGTAGAGACACCTTCCTCATAGGGCAGCTGAGCAAGTCCCAAGTGACACTGAAATGCCCCTTTAAAGATAAGGTGATGATGAGATGAATGAGCTCAGGAACTGACCAAAGTTCTGGGGTCCATTATGGCAGCCTGTAAGTGTCAGTATATGAGAATCTGAGACATGGAGCAGATGTTGGAGACACCTGTTTGTAGGTTTATTATACTTTCATTTGTGTGTATGTGTGTGTGTCTGTATGTTCTCTACGCACATGTGAATGTGGGCATCCTTACACTTCTGGTGTCCCAGGCGCCTGCAAGCTTCCCATTAGAAGCCTGGAAACTGAGTTGACTCTCCCAAACTGTGTTTAGTGAGGCAAGCGGTGGTGAGGTCTACAGTTTCCAATGTATATGGTGTATAGTTTCCATGGCCTCCACAAGCCACTGCACTGGGTACAACAGCAAGAGGAGCAGCCACGGAAGGCAGGGCTTTGCATGGCCTGGAGGAGAGCATCTGCGGGGGAGGCCTGCAGGTCACCAAGGGTGAACTATCCTGCAGTCTGTCTCAGGGAAAGAACTGCAGGAGACATCAGCATCAGTCATGAGTACGTGTGTTAAGGGGGCGGAGCTAGGTGCTGGGTGAACATGGAGACTTTGTGGTTCATTCTCCTCTCTCCTGCTCCCACAGGTATAGAAATTCTTCTGCAGACAACTGCTAAGGAAAACCCATTTCTCCCAATGATGAACAAAATGTTTCTGTAATACTGATACAAATCCCTTGTAATAAAAACTTAAAAAAAAAACAACTAACTTTAAACGCCCTTAATTGCAAATTAAGCATGACTAACCAGAAATTTATACTTAATATGAGTTGACAATTACAATAAAAATGTATTTAAAAAATATAAAGGACGTGGACTGTGTGTGACTTTAGTTCTAGCACTCAGGAGGCAGAGGCAGGTGGGTCTCTGAAGTCAAGGGCAGCCTGATCTCCATTGGGAGTTACAGGCCAGGCAGGGTTGTATTGTGAGACATTGCCTCAAAATATGAAATAATGAAGCAAAATGAAGGAAAAGTGTATGGGTAGAAATGTTAAACACAAGGGGCATGAGGGGAAAGGAAGCACGTTAGAACAAAACCTTAGAAAGGAAGGTCACATTTTTAATTTCCCTCAACTTAGTGGGTTTGACTTACTAACAGAACTTTACAAAACATATCTGCTGTAAAAAAAAAAAAAAGTGAAGATGTATTGTGTGTGTTTACATCCATGCATGTATCCACAAGTGTATAAATATGTGGTGTATGTGTATGTATGCGTGCATTTGCATTTGTTTAAACAGGCGTCTAAATGTGTAGACACATATTGATAAATATATGTGCCTATATGTATTCATATCATAAATGTCTCTCCACATATGTGAGTGTACGCATATGTATAAATATGTGTGCCTTTGCCCATTTCCCATCAAACCACTGATGTCCACATGATAGTGGATTTTTTTTTTTTTATGTGCATGGCTTCAGGGCCCATCACTGGCTATTGGATAATTCTTGGGTGGCTCTTCCCTGTGAAGACTATTTCTCCTGTTCTTAGCATTCCCTAGTTGCCTGTAGTTCTTTGTCTAGGGTTGATGTCTTTGGGAGGTTTTCTCCTTCAATGTTAGCCTACTGGTGTTGTCCTTGTTCAGGCCACCGTTGATTCTTGGACATAGCTTCTGTGACTCATCCAGGGCACTCAGTCTCACAGTGGACTTGCTGCTCCCCTGGGTCTTACACTCTTTCTCCCTCTTCTTTTGTATGACCCCTGAGTCTTAGATGCAGGCATTGTGTTGTAGATATTATTGGTTGGGATTGAGTAGCACATGATCACCTGCTCCCTGTGTTTGGATCCGTTGTAGGTTTCTGTAATGGTCTCCATCTGTTGCAAGGGATGTTTCTTTGAAGGGTGAGGCCTTCATTTATCTGTGGGTAGAAGGATAAATATTTAGATTGTAGTTAGTAATTATGCTGGCTTCATAAAGTGGTGGCTGTAGGTTCTCCTCCAATATTCATGCTTTCACTAGCCTCATGTAGTTCCAGGCATGATTTCCCTCTTGCTAAACAGGCTTTAAGTGGAAGCTGTTGGTTCTCCTCAAGGTATTCCTGCCACTTTTATACCCTTAGGTTTTTCATGCCATGGTGGTCCTTGTTGTAGTTCATAGGCACCATAGCTGTGGTTCATGGCATTATTGGTGGTTTTCCTCCACTGATGGCTTGAATGGCATCTTCAGGTACCATGAAAGCCAATGTTGAGCAATGAGGCTTTTGGGTCAGAACCAGCCATGTCCTCTGAGCCCTGTGTCCTAAGTGAGTCCAGGCTTTTAACATGTGTTTACTGTTTTAACATGTCTTTACTGCTCTCTGGGTTTCTTTGGTGCCTATTGCTACTTCACGTTTTGTTTCTAATTTTATTATTTTAGAACTTTTCTCTCTGTTCTTTTAGTTAATTTGGCTAAGAGTTTATCAATCTTACTGATCTTTTTCTCAAAGAACAAACTCTTCATATCACTAATTTTTTTTGTATTTTTTACTTCTATCTTACTGACTTTAGCCTGAGTTTGATTATTTCATGCTGTCTACTCCTTTTGATGTTATGTCTTCTTTCTGTTCTAGAGTTTTCAGGTGTGCCATTAAGTTGCTAATACAGTATCTCTCTGATTTTTTTAATGTAAGCTCTTAGTGTTATGAACTTTTCCTGTATCAAGTTTGTGTGCTATGTTTTCATTTTCATTCAGTTATAAACAGTCTTAATTTGCCTCTTAATTTCTGAAGACCCATTTTTTAGAAATTCAGTAGTGTCTTGTTCAGTTTCCAGGAGTTTGTAAACTTTCTGTTGTTGTTATCCAGCTTTAATACATCATGGTCAAATAGGACTCAGGGTGTTATTTTCTTGTATCTGTTGAGACTTGTTTTGTGTCCAGGTATGTGGCCAGTTTTGGAGAAAGTTCCATGAAGTTCTGAGAAGTTGTATTCTTTGTGTTTGGGTGAAATGTTCTGAAAATATATGTTAGGTTCTTTTGATTTGTGACATCATTTAGCTCCAGCATTTCTCTGTTAAATTTTTGTCTGTATGGCCTTTCAATTGGCAAGAGTGAAGTACTGAAGTTACCCACCATGTGTGTGGGTAAGCATGTGATTTTTAGCTGTGGTAGTGTTTCCTTTAATGAACATGGGTGTCGTTGCGTTGGTGTAGAGATGTTTAGAATTGCAATATCCTCTTGGTGGGCTCTCCTCTTGTGAGTATGCAGATTTCTTCCCCATAGCTTCTGTTTTGTTTTGGTTTAGAATCTGTTTTGTCAGATATGAAAATGTATATACCAGCCTGCTTCCTTGTGTGTATTCACTTGGAACATCTTTTTTCATCCTTTTTCTCTGAGGGATACACATCCTTGATGTTAAGGAGTGTTCTTCCTTCCTTCCTTCCTTCCTTCCTTCCTTCCTTCCTTCCTTCCTT
>NW_026596962.1:1669717-1691201 GCF_907164565.1 Psammomys obesus
CTTCCTTCCTTCCTTCCTTCCTTCCTTCCTTCCTTCCTTCCTTCCTTTCTTTCTTTCTTTCTTTCTTTCTTTCTTTCTTTCTCTTTGTTTTTTGTTTGGATGCAGCAGAACGATGAACCATGTTTTCAAATCCAATCTGTTTTGGGGGTCATTGAGACCACTGATATGGAGAGATATCCATGGGCAGTGTTTCTTGATTCTTGTTATTTTGTTGTATGGTATGTGTTTAATAGTGGGCTCCAGCAGCTGTGTTTTTTTCTAGTTAGGTGCGCCATTGAGAAGCCATGTGTAATTCTAATGGGTCTGTGCTGATATGTTGCTTGGACTTTGAAAGTTTTAATATTCTTTCTTTGTATGTTTAGAGTTTTGATTATTATGAGCAAAGGGGACTTTCTTTTCTGGATGAGTCTATTCGTTTTTTGTATGCTTCTTCTACGTTCATAGGCACCTCCTTCTTTAGGTTGGGGAAATTTTCCTCTATGAATTTTGTTGAAAATATTTTCTGTGTCTTTGACCTGGGTTTCTTGTTCTTCCTATATTCCTATTATTTGTATATTTGATCTTTTCATAGTCTGCCAGATTTCTTGAATTTTTTTGGGGGGGGGCCTGGATTTGTCCTTTGACTAAGGTATCCATTTCTTCTACTTTTTCTATGATGCCAGAGATTCTGTATTCCATGTTTTGTATTCAGTTGGTGAGGCTTACCTCAGAGGTTTTTGTTTGACTTTCTAAAGTTTTCTTTCCACTTTTATCTCAGCTTAGGTTTTCTGTAGTGATTCTATTTCTACTTTCATGTCTTGAGCTTTTTTTTTTTTTTAATCATTTCATTCCACTGTTTGTATTTTCATAGATTTCATTAAGGGACTTATTCATATCCTCTTCAAGATCCTTGAACATACTCACAGTATCTGTTTTGAAGTTCTTGTCTTGTACTTCCACTATATCATGTATCTCAGGGCCTGCTGTGGTGAGGTTTCTGGGTTCTAGTGTTATCTTGGGTTTTAATTATTTTGCTCTTGAACTTGTGCCTAGGCATCTGGGTTTGGGATGATTGTGATTAGGTTTTGATGGCTGGCCCTGTCTTTGTTGGGTGAGTGCTCTGTCTCTTGGTTTCTGTTGCTCTCTATGAATCTATGGTGCTCTCTATGGTGGATGTGGGTTGCCTGTTGGAAATGCTTTTTGAGTCCTTTGTCAGGTGTGGTCACTGGGGGTAGAGAAGGAGGACAGGTGCCTGCAGGTGCTCGGCGGCACAGCTGGGGATGAGACTGAAAACTTTGCAGAGGAAGACAGGAATGAGATTAAAGAATATGTACCTGACTTGCAGGCTGCTGTGGCCAGTGGGATCCGGGTAGAGAGCACATATGGGTATTGGCAGCTGACACAAAAGAATGAGTGGGAGAGAAATGCTGGGTGTGGTTCGGCAGAGCTCTCAGGAAATGGAGAAAAGGAAGGAGGACAGACCCCTTGCAAGTGGTCTCCTACAGGGCTAAGGATGAGACTGGGAAATTTGCAGTGGAAGACAGAAGGAAAATGAAGACAGCCTACCTGATTCTGCTCAGGCCTGCATGTCCAGTGGGTTGCCAGGTAGAGGGCCTCCAGGTAGAGCCTACGGACATGGAGGACCAGGAATAGGCTTGGAGTAGGGAGAGCGTGTCCTCAGGAGAAAAGAAAGCCTGGATCCACCTTAGGGTTAGGCAGACCTCCCAGGGAATGGAGGTACAGTGGGAGAACAGGTGCCTGAAAGTGGTCTGCAGCACGGCTGGGCATGGGCTTAGGACTGTCTTATATCTTTTATGATTCTCTAGGAATTTAAGGACAAATTTTTCTATTTCTGCAAAGAATGAGATGGGTGTTTTGATTGGGAGTACACTGAATCTATAAATGGCTTTTGTTCAAATGGTTATTTTTCCCAATAATGATTCTACCAAACTGTGAACATAAAATGTCTTCCCATTTCCTTGTGCCTTTCTTCAGAGACTGAAAGTTTTCGTTACAGAGGTCTTTCACTTCCCAGGTTAGGTTTACTCCTAGTTGTTTTGTTTTCTTTGAGGCTATTTTGAATGGGAGTGTGTTCATGATGTCCTTCTCTGTATGTTTGCTGTTGGTGTGTAGAAAAGCTATTGATTTGTGCAAGTAAGGTCTGTATCCCACCACACTGCTGAGATTGCTGACCATCTCTGGTTTTCTGGTAGAATTTTTAGACTCTCTTATCTACAATAGCATATCATCTGCAAACAGATAGTTTGACTATTTCTTTTCTTATTTGTATCACTTTAACTTTCTTCTCTTGACTTATTGCTCCAGCTAGTACTTTAAGCAAATTGAGAGGTGTGGGGATCATGGACAACCCTGTATTGTTTCTGATTTGAGTGGGATTGCTTCAAGCATTTTTTTTTCAAGTTCAGATGATGTTCTCAAACATAGCTTTAATTAGTTAAGGCATCTACTGAGATGATCATGTAAGTTTTGTAATTTGTTATACTTATTGTCTTCTATGTATTAAACTATCCATGCATTTTCAGGACAAACATAACTTAGTCATGGTGAATAATATTTTTGATGTGTGTTTGTCCTTGGTTTTCAGTTATTTTATTGAGAACTTTAAAATCTATGTTTATTGGGGATGTTGGCTTGTACAAGGACTTGTAGGTTCTGTAGGGAGGAACACTGCCTTGATATTTCATATTATTTGTATTTTTGTGATCATATATGAACAGGTAGAATTCTTTTGTAATGTCTGTGTCTAACATTAACAGAGCAGGGTGGGGTATAGCATAGGTTAGGTCTGAAGTCTGGCTATGGCTTAGGTGGAATAAGGTCAGGTGGACACAACGGCCTGGGCTAGCCTGTAAGGCATGCTTCCTGGTCCAAAGATAGAATCTAAGGGTATATATGGATGTCAAGGAGGCAGCAAAAAAGGGAGGCTAAGCAGACTCACTAGCTAGATTCTGGCCATGTCTTTGCAGGATATGGCCTGTAGGTTGGGGGTAGGCTGGTAGGTCCTGGATAGAGCCTGGAGGTTGACAGTAGCAAAGCAGGGTGGCCAGATTTGGTGGGGGTACTGGCTGTGTTTGGGCATTCCTGGCAAAGGGCCATTAGGGCCCACTGCCTGGGGCAGCTTTGGCTGACGTGACTACCGGTGGAAAGTACATGACCTGATCTTGGAGAGTCTGCCCAGAGACCAACAACCAATGGCAGGCTTGCAGATGCTGTGGAGGAACCTGATTGGTCTCCCAAAGCTCTATAATCTCTATGATTAGAGAGCTCTATGATCTCTCTTCCAGAATGAACGAGTCTGCTTCTGCTCACCCTCAGAATGCATTCACCTGCTGTCTCTGTCGTGACTGCGCCTCTCGCCCCTCAGCCTGGACCCCCTGTCCTCATCCATGGGCTGGACTCTTAGGAGGAGGACCAACAGCCTGGAACCTGGGCTTTAGGGAAGGTGCATAGAGGAAAGGATCAGAAAGACTCACTCAGCTATACCCCAGTAAAGGACTTTAAGGATCTGTTTGGGTAGAAAAGTTAGATGTGGCATAGGTGGCCTTTAAGAAAAGCATCTCACTGTTCTCAGAATGTGATACAGGGCATTGTGAAAAGACAGTGGGTCATTTCTGCTTACACCTCAGAGTTTGAGAAGAAGATAATTTAAGTATATAAATCTCAGTTCTCGTTTTAACTTCTGCTTCTTTATGAGATTTGCCTAAGTCCTCCGGAGATTTACTCAATGTAGTTTGCAATATATTAGTTTTACTCGTGTGTGTTTATCGACACATAGCCTGCATGTCACACAGGTAGAGATTTCCAGGCTGTGGGTGTTACAATCAATAAATCATTGCTTTATGGAGGAAACGAAAAGGCAGATTCCAGTGCAGGGAAAAACGTATGAAGAGGGGGTGAGAGGACTCAGCGGGTAGTGGTGATTGGCACCAAGCATGATGGTCTCAGTTCAGTCCCCAGGAGCCACGAGGTGCAATAGGAAAACTGACTAGCGCAGGCTGTCCTCCGACTTCGAACATACACTGTGGCACACACATGCCCGCTGATGCACATGTACGCACAGACACACATACAGAATAAGTGCATACACTGTAACAAAACTGTAGAAAGAAATGCAAGAATCGGCTCTTTCTATAGGGGAAGATTAGTCTCAGAAACCCTTTGCTTGTGGTTCTCAATGGCATGGCAGTCAGCATGGGGATGTTTCAGAAGACTGTGCTCATGATCTGTTTGCCCGAATGCAGTCACCAGCTGTGACATGTTTGGACATGGCCGGGGGTCTGTCTGTCAAGCGTCCATCAAGGGGACCTATTTTCACCAGCTTCCATATTCACAATCATCAAATTCCCACTCACCCTTTTCCTCTTCACATTTCTCTCTGTCTCCAGGGCTTTTTTCTACTCAATGGTCTTTGAATTCATTCATTCATTCATTCATTGAACAATTGTTTAACACTCCCCAACATCAGGAACTATTATGGGACACAGTAACAGACAGGGCTTCCTTACCCCATCCCCAACAGGAGATGAGAGATACTCAAAGAATAAGTGAACAATAAAATGAATGTGAACTGTCAGATGTAGCTAGACTCTTAGGAGAAGAGAAAAGATTGCTTATGCGGAGGAGTAACAGGAGAGCTGTTTGGGCTCAGTGATTATCACAAACCTTGCTAAAGACATGGCATTTATATCCACTTATTTTTTAAAATATTCAGTTTCAGCAACTTTGCCTTTTTCATTTTCATGTATTCCTAGAGCTATATGTTATTTAGTTTACAGATGTTTGTGGATTTTTTACAAATATTTTCACAATATTGTTATGGTTTTCAAATTTGGATAGCACTCTAGTCAGTGCAGATTGAATTATAGTAGATTTGTAAGAATTTTAAATTAGAATGTCTTCTATCTTAAAAATATTGTGTTTGCAATTTAAAATAATGTTTTGTTTTTTGGAAGTAAAATATACTGTAACTTTTAATTTTTTGTAGTTTGATCAACAGTGCTACTCAAGAATTCTGTGTTTTTACTGATTTTGAAACTCCATATATTAATTCTTCATATGTATCTATGTATATGTATTAATATATGTATATATTAAATTTACATGTATCTCAATAATATATTTGTGTATATATTCAATATACATGTATGTATAATAAATATATTGAAACCTGTATATGGTTTTGAGTTGGATATTTTCTTTAAATACTCTAAGCAAAATCAATGCCTTTTTATACATAACTTCTTCATGATTGGTGATATTATTTGTCGAGACTGACTTTTTATAAAGCCCTCACTAGTTTGCTTTCTTATTTGTTAAGATGTTATTTTTCTACCATTTTTTTTACTTTTAGCATATTTGCATCTTTTTATTTAAAATGCACTTTATTTTTAAAAAGTGTATTTTTCTTAAATAGTTAAGCAGTTGGGTCTTGCTTTTTAATTCAATATGATGACCTTTGCCTTTTAAATAAAATATTTAAGCCATTCATATTTATTTTTTATTAAAACAACTAGGCTTAAATTAATCATCTTGCAAGTTTTAAAAACTTTATTTTGTTCATATTTTTCTGCTTTCTTTGAAATTAACTATATCTTCTTATTCCATTTTATCTTTGTTGTTTATCTTTCTTTGTCTTGTTAACCATTTGTCAAAATTACATTGCATTCTATGTCTGAAGTAAGACAGGATGTTATCTTTCCATTTCCAGTGCTCTCCATTCAAACTGTGCCAAGCTCCCTTCCTGAGCACCTCTTTCCCCTAGTTTTCCCACAGTGGAGCAATCAGTGATATTCAGCCACAGTACTGGTGTCCTGATGGAGATGGCCCTGAGGATTCTGAAGAAGGCTTTCTCCCACTTTCTCTTTGAAAGACATTTTGTCACTGGCTATGAAATCCTGGTTGGTAGTTTGGAATTTTTCTCTAGTGTCTCATTTGCATAAACTTGTTATTTGTTTCTCACATGCCCTCTTTCTCTGGCTGGTTACAAAGTGCTCTACTGGGAACTGGTTTTGAGTAATGATGCTGTAACTTGGGATAATTTTTTTCATGGCTCTTTGATTGGAATTCTTTGAGTGTCTTATAATTGTGGATTTGTAGAGTTGTTTCTTTCTTTTTTCTTTTCCTTTTCCTTTTGAAAAGTTTCTGCTAGCCAGTTATTTCACAGTTCATGGATAAGTTTTTCTTTTGAAAAAAAGAGTGTTTCCCCATTTTTCTTAGTTTTAATTTCCTTGTTTCATAGTTCACACTCTGTCACTTTTCCCCTGGCAGGGTCTCCTATGCCCTTAGCTCGCCTAGCGTGTCTCTCTTTATCCCACACACCGTAGTCTTCACTTCTGAAAGTTACATGCATCACTTTTACACCTTTCCAACTTCTATTTTTAATTTTTTAATTAAAGAGTTTATTATTTTAAAATTATGTTTGTGTATTTGCGTGGGTATATTCACAGGTGAAGGCACCTGCAGAAGCAGCCCCTGGAGCTGTAGTTACAGGAAGTTGTGAACTGCCCGCCACGGGACCAGAACTCCTTTCCTCTGTAAGAGCAATGCAAATTCTTAGTCACATCTCTATCCTCTTATTGTTATCGTTATTGCTACTGTGAGGGGTGGGTGTATGCGTGGGATGGTGTATGTGTGGAGGTCAGAGGTCAGTTTTCCCTTCTCCTTAAGTGTGCACTCAAGATCAGACTCAGTCATTGGCTGTATGCTGCAAGCACCTTTACCTGCTTGAGTCATCTTGACAGGCCTCTTTAACTTAACAAACGTAAAGAAAACATAGTTGGAGAGAAGGCTGTGCAGTAAAGAATGTGTCTGCTCTTAGAGAGGACCAAATGTCGGTTCTCAGCACCCAAATGGGTGGACTCACCACCTCCGGCTACTCCCTTTGCGCTCTGCCTGACTGTGGAATCAGGGTGAGCAGCTGCTCAAGCTCTGCCTCTGCCTCTCCCCAGTGTCATGAGCCACACTCCCAGCTGGACTCAGAATGAACCCTTCCTCTTGGCTTTGCTTTTGCCAGGCATCTTGTCACAGCAACAGAAAAAGCCATGTGTATGGGCCTGCTCATTGCTGCACACCATTGTGAATGGCGTGGGGCTTTATGTTTCCTACTCATAACCTTCCTACGCCTCCTCTCCCTGAGATGCAGTTGTAGCAAGTCTCTCCTTCTATGGCTGTATTTCTTACGCTTTAGATGAAGCCAGAGCAGTGTTTAGAACTGGATTAATTATTCCCAAATTCCTGTGTCAAGACAATTGTAAATATCTCCACTGTTCTTACTTTTTGGGTAAGACTGGGGAAGGCCACTCTATCCTACCTTTTATTATTGAGGGTTCTGTGGTCAAAATAATATCTCATTGTAGCAGATTATATGGCCCATCTGCTTCAAGTGTAGAATTCAAAGATACTTAGTGAATTTACCAAATTCTAAAGTTATTGCCATGTCAATTTTGGTAGTTCCCTCAACTTCTCCATCCCAGGACCTTTCCTGCTTGCTTACCTGTTAAAAGTCATTCTCCCAACGCAGGCCACTAATAAAGCGGTGCTCCGACCACTCACTCCTTTCCTGGAGCCTGTGACCTCACAGCTCCTTGGTGAATACCGGCGGCTGTTACCAGTGAGTTGTAACGTCTTTGCTTCACTTTGAAGAAACAGCAAATCGCTTTTCGATGTGGATGCAGTCACATAGCATCATGCATGAGTCCTGCTTCTTTAGATCTTTGTCAACAACTTCATCAGGACTTCTGCTTGCAGCCCTTATGGAGGGTGTGAGTGAATATATATTGTGGATTCAGTTTGCACTCCCTTACTGGAACACTGATCACGTTTTCATACACTTATCAGCTACTTGTGTGTCCTTTTGTGAAATGTCTGTAAAAGCACTTTGCCCGTTCGTTAGTGTGCTATTGGTCAGTATATTATTGAGTAAGAGGCTTCGCTTATGTAGCCTTTCTGCAACCCATGTTCTCACCTCAGATGCATTTTGCATGGCTTTCCCTTTGTCCCTTCCGTTTATACTCTTAAGTGATGGTTTCATATACAGGAAGAAGTGTGGAGTTTTTCATGAGGCTCAATGTGTGCATCCTCGTGTTTCTGATGGCCTGCATCTTCACCAAGCTCAACTAGTCTCTCCGGCTGTGCAAACTGACAAGACTCTCTGAGACCCTGTGGGAGCTTCCGGGTCTTTGTGCACGCAGCTTTAGTCTCCCAAAGCGTGTTCACAATTCTGACTGCCTTTGTCCCCCCACCCCCGGAGTGTCATCTTGTCTTCTCAGTCCGGGGCGTTTCATTCTCTTGGTTTCTGCTCTGTAGCATGTCCTGGAAACTCTAGGCAGGAAGCTGAAGCTTCCCCAGAGATCAGTTCCCAGGCTCTGTCTCTCAGGAAACTGGGCTAAGAGACAGACAGCTCCACCTGATGTGTTTCCTTTAAAGCTATTTTAAAGGTGTTTTCTGCTCTGTAGTTTAATTTTCATGATTTCAGGTGAGATGAATCAGGCCTCTCTGACGTCTTTGCAGCTTGAAGCAGAATTGTTATCAAGGGGCGCACTCTGGCTGGGAGCTAAATGGCCGGGAAGAAGGCGTGACAGTCCATGAGGTCAAGGAGAAGGCTTCTAGAAGCAGCCACCCCAGATGGAGGAAGCCTTGGCTTCTCAGAGGTGCTGTGAGTGGAGCAGTGTGCCATGGTCCAGAAGCAGACAAACAGACGTTCTTCAGTTATGCATGCTAGTGTGGACACAGAGGAGTAGGGGCAGGGAGGGATGGTGCTGAGGGGAAGAGAGCACTTCCTGCTTGTGGGGTTGAAGAGTTAGAACTTTCATAGGATTCCCTGCACTCTGCCCAAGGTTTGGTTATGAGTCTCAGCATCTGCTGGGTAGAGTCTTTCAGAGGCCCTCTGTGGGAGGCTCCTGTCTTGTTACTTGTTTTCTCCTGCTTCCAATGTCCATCCCATTTGTCTTTCTAAGTCAGGATTGAACATCTTACCCTGGGTCCTCTTTCTTGTTTAGCTTCTTTACGTATACAGATTTTAGTATATTTATCCTTATAGGTCTAGTACCCACTTATAAGTGAGTATATACTGTGTGTGTCTTTCTGCTTCTGCGATACCTCAGTCAGGATGATCTTTTCTAGATCCCACCGTTTGCCTGAAAATTTCATGATTTCTTTTTTGAAAGAAGAGGGAGTTAGTATGAATGGGAGAGGACAGGAGCTCCACAAGAACCAAATATATCTGGGCACAGGGGTCTTTTCTGAGACTGTTTCTCCAACCAAGGACCATGCATGGATATAACCTAGAGCTTCTGCTCAGATGTAGCCCATGGCAGCTCAGTATCCAAGTGGGTACCCTAGTAAGGGGGACAGGACTGTTTCTGATATGAACTCAATGATTGGCTCCTTTACCTCCCTACCCCCTCCAAGGGAGGAGCAGCCTTGCTAGGCCACAGAGGAGGACAGTGCAGCCAGTCCTGAGAGACCTGATAAGCTGGGGTCAGAAGGGGAGGAGGACCTCTGCTATCAGTGGACTTAGAGAGGGGCATGTGAAGAGATGAGGGAGGGGGGGTTGGGAGGGAATGAGGGAGTGGACTATAGCTGGGACACAAAGTTAATAAACTGTAACTAATATAAAAAAAAGAAGAGTTGGAACTTGCTGACTCTCCTGGATATCCATGTTTGCACAGCACCCCGGGACGAACATCCTGCTGCCTAACAGCTTCCTGGTGGCAGACAGGCTGCTGGGCCCCGGGGAACATGAGCAACTCTTGCTTTCTCTCCAGGCTCGACCCTGACCTGCCTCTACTCCTGGTGTCACAGGCCCAGTGGCTCCGTCTCGACCCTTTGTTCAGCCTCCCTCTCCATGCCACCTCCATCTGTTGCTCCTGCTTCCCAGATCACATGCTCTTCTCTCACACACAGGCATTAGTGAACACAGGGAGTCCAGGCTGTACCAAAACTTACACCGGCCTCATTGACACCCACACCTGACACACTATACACACCATGATGGGGTGGACACGCAGGGGCACACCAACGGGGAAATCCAGACTTAGGCTAGCGTAAAGGCCAGAATAAGCTGGTGAGTCTTTGTTACCCTGTCACAGTTCAGTGCGGAGGCATAAGTGCTATGGTGATCGGAAGGCCCCAGTGTGCACAGGACTGCTGGTCCTCCAGGACTCTCTATAGCTCCTCTGGACTAACTGGGCATTTGAAATTCGGAAAGGACTGACAATATTTATAAGCACAGGAATTATTATTTTTGTTATTCTAATGTGTGCTTTCTATTACCTCTCCTGGGGAGAAAATTGGTAGGTACTTGGGATGTGGAGCAGAAAGGAATGTACCCTGACAAGGTGTTTTTGTGAGTTTGTTTTCTTTGGTGTGCAATCATGAGGACTGCTCCCTAATAGCCTCCTGGTGGGTGACAAGAACTCCAGGCTGTAATTGTGCCACCGCCGCTTGGAAAATTTTATTCCTGTCAATTTTGTTCCTTTAGTTCTATTTTACTAATAAAAATGTCAATACACAATACTCACTTTGTTGCCTTCCCCTTCTTTCCCAGGCTTGTATGTCATCCTAGTTCACACCTGTCTGCTGCTGGAGCTTTGAAGCTTGCAGACCGAGCTCTGCTTCGCGTCTTCAAATTGGAACAGTAGCCAGTGAGGTAGACCTTACTGATTAGCAATCTCCCAGAGCTTACTGCAAAACAGAGATAATAGAGACTTTATATTTTCCCCATAACATTATGACCCTGTCCAAATGTGGTCAATCTAGACACTACGAGGCCCACAGTCCGTCATAAACTCAAAACACTAAACTGATTTTTCTAGTGATGGACGCGCCCCAATGAGGACTGTCCCGTGCATGCCTGCCTTTTCCACTCGCAGCCTCCATCCTGCCCCTTAGGGTGGATGCGCGATCTGGGTTTGCACAAAAACACAAGCAGAAAATGTGATTTAAATGGCACATGTTGTGGTTCCATGGAGCAGCTAGATGAAGGGTAATGAGAAGACCAAGGGAAAGAAAGAAGAAAAAAAGACATGCAGGGAAAGGAAAGAAAGGGGGAGAGGAATGCTGTTAAGAGCAGTAAGTCACTGAAACTCTCTGCAACCTCATGACTTGCGTAGCTGAGAGAGAAACCCTAATTATCATCACTCTGGCCATGGAGCACTCTCTCTAGCATCTTGTGGCAAACAGGCTTTTCTCCATTCAATCTACCCAGGCTTGTCCCTTTCAGTCCTTGAGAATATCTAAGTTTATAAAGATCCTTGTGACTAAGCTCTTAATCACAGTAACTGGAATCAACTCCCCCCCCCCCTTCCCATGGAAGCCTGTTTCTGATCTGCCCCCCAGCAAAGAAGAAGCTTTATATGGCCATCTGTCATACCCCATCAGTTTCCCTTGGCTAAGCTGAGGCCACTGGTTGTCCATCCTCCGTGGGGTTGATGGGCAAGATTTACTTCTGTGGAGCCTGAGATCCATGTACAACTCTAACCTGGGCTGTGAGCCCTGAGGCCCCCTGTTTCCTGCTCTGCCCAACTGCGCTCACTGACAACTTAGGGTAGGGGGGTGGTCCTCCTGTTTCCCTTATTTTGCCTCTGTCAGTTTCCTGTCCTAACTCCTTTGAGTCTGAAAAAGCTAATGAAATTAACAATCCAAGTACTCATAGGTCAGAATGTGTGATGGAATCCCTTTCCTTATAATCATGCCACTACCGCAAGTGAGAACCAAGGTGTGGGGACACTGCCCACTTACCCCACTGCAGTTTGCTCCAGAACTTTCTACTTCTGGAAATTTCTAGCCTTTCCTTCCTCGGTGATCACAAGGAGTAGTGGGCAGTCACACAGTCCTGAGTTAAGTTTTTCTGTGGACCAAGTCTACACAAGGCAAGTAGACACTTCTCAGGCTGAGGGACAAATGCTAATCCGGAAGCGGTCAATGCTACTCAAGGTGTCTGAGCTCCATGTGCCTTGTCAACTATGGGCATGAAGCCCCTGGACCTTCCTGCTCCATTCATGCACTGTTGGCTGTGATGACATCCCTCAGGCTGAGTAGACACTACGGAATCTTGCTGCTGGATGGCTGGAATTCAGCCCTTCCTGTGACTTGGACCCATGCCCTCAGCATTGCCTGTCCACCTCTCTTCCCATCCTTACTTAGCTCTCTGCGAATTCTGTCCAGCCAGGCTTTCCCTGGCAGTGTCTGCCATTTGTCCTCCTCGATGTTATTCCGAAGTCTTTATACTACAACACGCTGGTCAATTCCACCTCCCTGTCCACCCAGTGACCAAATGTGCTGCTTCAAAGTGGACTTTGCAGATGTGCTGGGGCCCTTGAGATAGGAAGAGAACTCTGGGCTGTGTACGTTGACAGTTGGCACCATCTAATGTTTAAGTGAGGAAGCCAGGTCAAAGGTCAGGTCAGAGTCAGGTATGAAACAGTGGGAGCAGAGAAAGGAAGAGTTGTGACAGCAGAAAGGGAAGGAGGAGGGGAAGGGCAGCAAGGGAGGGAGGAGAGAGAGGTGACGCTCTGGCTGCTAGCGGCGGGGCTTGCAGACCATTGTCTTCAAGGCTGCAGCTGAGCTCCGGGACTCCTGCCCTTCAGAACCGCCTTCCACCTCATGTGTGCATGTTGTCCAGGGTAACATTTACACTAGCCATGGAAAACAAACTTCAAATGTTCTCTTCTCCTCTTCATCCTAAGGGAAACCACTGGTTTTCCTAGACCCAGCATTTGTCCACAGGTCTAGTCTAGAGGGGCCGGCCTTCCCAGAAGCAGGTGCAGAAGTTGGGTGTTGATTGCTTTTGACTGTTTCGATTGAGAACTATACCTGCCCTTTCTCTTCCTGGTCCTGAGCATCCCATAAATCCAGGTTCTGCCCAGCTTTTCTGTGGCTCTGTGGGTATCACCTGACTCTTGCCTCTAGGGACATGAGAATGTGAGCACACGCTCATTCTGTGACCTGGAGTGTGAAGTGTCCTCTGTGTCCTTAGCCACACTGTTCCACATCCTTCCTAGATATGACATGAGGCATGTACCATTGCATCATGGGACTATCAGCTTGGCACTGAGGCCAGCTCCCCAAGACAGCTGATCAGTGAGCAGGGCAGGATTCATCCTGCTTGCTACAGCCGCCCTCTGAGCTCACAGTGTCACCAGTGGGATCTTAAAAAGCCCAGTTCCAAGATGAGTTCTCTACCAATTCTCTTTTTCAGTGACTAATAGTACTAAATCCTTACTTTAACCTTCTGGGAAATCCTTAGCCCTTCATTTAAAAGATAAAGAACCTAGTGTGCATGGAAGCTCAAAGCTTCTAAACTTCCAACCTTGTTTCTTTACTAGCACCATGTCAAAGTGAGAGAAAAATGCAAAAAAATATGCAAAAAAGACAAATACAATAAAATCAAAGAGGAGGAAGGATGACATCTCTGCTGTGTGCCTGTGGACGGATTCACGACTGCGCAGTTTAACTGACACAGGTGTTGAGAGGTGGACTTCCCACAGAAAGACCACCAGACCAGAACCACAGTTAGTTTAAAATAATTCAATTAAGTGAAAAATCACTCTATAAATAAACACACTGGAATGTCCAACAGCACACCAGGGCTGTGATGAATTGAGTGTTTCCATATCAAAATTAGCCCAGTTTTTAACATGTGCATTATTACAGGGCGGACATGTCTGGGTTCATGATGCTCATTTTTTAAAACATATTAAGCATATGCCCCATTAAACCAACTACTCTGCATATGCATAGTCTCCATAGTACTATAATTTATACAGGGAGGACATGAAAACACATGCCCCTTTTAGACTATGTTGATTTAAAAATGTGTATCACCGTCTCTATCCTGAATACATTCATTTACGGGTATATAAATTTCCTTTGCCGTTATGGATTTCACAGGCCCTACAACCTGCGCAGGGTTTTCTGGAAACAGAGCGCAGGATTTTTTTTTTTAGCTTCTTTCTTTGGGGTGGGGGTGGACAGCAATGTAGCCTGGACTCCTGTCTTTGACAAGTGGCTGTTCTTACCCTGCAGCAGCCCAGGCGCCTCTTTTCTCTCTTTCACTCAGCTCTGAGGCTCCTCACTGGCCTTCAATAAGGACACTGTGTGCTGCAGAGCAGCTGCACGAGGCTTCACAAACGCTGGCTGACGAGAAGTGACAGCCCTGTATATCTCTCACTGGCATTGACAGCTGACAGATGGATACCACTCACACACAGAAGAAAAGCCCCCGGGACGGTTCGCCAGCATTGCTCTCTGTTCATAGGCCCACATGTGAGTGAGTGATGCTTGGAATAATAAACCCGTGATGGCTGCAGCGCTCATACAAGACACAGGGATTTGTCCCCCACTCAAACGTGAATACATACACTGAAGCGCGGTCTTGTGGCTTATTTTCTGTCTGTTTTTGTTTAGAAGAGAAACAGAAAGCAACAAGAGAGGCAGAAGAAAGGACAGAGACTGACTCCAGCATTTGTGAGGGGACGTGTCCTGGAGTATGGGACACAATCCACATGAAACCGCCGAGGCCCTGAGAGGGCTTTGCTCAGTGCCGCCATGGCCCCTCCAATCTGTTTGTTATTATCTTTGCGTTGTTTTTATGTCCCTTCATAAATCAGCTCATCTTTAAAAGTATGGCTGTTTGCTTTGTTGGAAGATGCTATCGTAAAACTGGATGGAAGGCATGCTGATACGACAAATGGAGGAAGTGGAGGAGGGGCGGGAGGAAGGAGATGAGAGAGCAAAGGAAGCGTCCATCTAAACAGAAAGGTGATGAGGACCAGCGGAAGAAGAGGGACGGACAGCCTAGGTATGGAGCTGCAGACATCAGAAAATATTGCCAAGCCTTTCCCGGGTTTGAAGTGGCAATCACTCAGTGTTTGCTGTGGCTGTCTGCTGTGTGAGCCCCTAATGCCTTCTCCCTGGAGTGTGGCTGTGAGGCAGGAGCTATGTCTCCTGGGTGAGAGCAGTCCTTTCCGGAACAGAAGAATGAAGAATCCAAAGAAAGCACACAGCATCTGACCAACCAGTGCGGTGCATTTGCACTGTGATTCTTAGGCAGATTGGACAGAGCACCAAAGAGCATTCAAGTGGCTTGGTCCCACATACTAACCCAAGGGCCCGCCGAGGTTCAAGCCTTACCCTACCTCCGCGTCCTCAGCTGGCTTCGGGAGGCTCTCTGGCCCTCATCTCCCAGCGTGCTGTCCATGGTGACCATACAACTGTCCTATCAGCACCCTGTGCTTTGGCACCCTGAAGGTTCTCGTGGGGAGTCAGCAGGGGTGCTGAAGACGACTCACAACAGCACCTTCTGCAGTTACCATGGAAACCACAGGTTAGGCTTCCCCTGACTCTGTCTTGCTCTGGTTCCTGGGTATGAGGAACTGCATTTGTAGGCTAGTAGGAAGAGAGGCTAGCACGGCGCTCCTGTAGGCTCTAGGCCACCGGTCCAGTCCTGGGCAGATGAGCACTGGGAGCAAAGTAGGAAGAGATGGGTGCTCAGGTCAGGGCAAGAGAGCAATCCCAACACAGGTGGGACTTCTCTGCCTCTTCAGAGACTATCTCCCTGAAAGAGTTAAGTCTGTCATGGCCCAGCAGGGCAGGCACGAATGAAGGACAGAGTGAAAATAGTGTCAAAATGAAAGTCCTTTGTTGATACCCTGGCCAGGGTGGCCAAATTTGCAAGAATGAACGGTCATATTTTCAAGCTTGAAAATCAGTTCAATATGTGGTATTCATGTCTAACGAAGGTAGGTCTCTGAAGTATTAAGTCTAATTGTGCAAGTTGTACACCAGTGCCACTATCTTCTCCCCCAACACACTGTATTCCCCTGTATGAATAGTCAGGGTGTAACTTGAGTGTCCCTGTCTGCTGTCGGCTGCACGGTCCTCGCCAGACTGCTGTTCCGGAATGACCCCTTGATTGAGGAGCTGCACGTGTTTCACAGGGCCCTTGCTAGAGAGCTCCGCAGCGTGGGTCGCTTATTACGTAGGGTCTGTGCTGTGCTCGTCAAAGCAGCAAGTTCAAATCACCTCATTTGTCTCCTGCAACTTCATAAAACGTTCCTGGATGGAAATTTCCCAAGTGGGTCTTGGCCAGAGGAAGTTTCCAGAAGGGGTAAGCAAGGAAAACAAAGCGAGGGGCCTCGCTCTCACTTTACGGCTTCTTTTCCTTTTAATTAAATAAAAGCGATGGCCTGTGCAGAGCTGGATTTTTGCCATATTAATCAACCTGAGGAGAGAACGACATAGAGCGGCAAAAATCTAAAACCATGAAGGGCGGGTCATTGAGAAGCTGGACTGCTTCCTCAGATAGAGTGTGTTTCCTTTCTAGAATTCAGAACTGAACTGTGAAACCCACTCAGTCTGTCAATTCCTGCCTTGGGAGCTCCCCTGGCTCGAACACATTGCGGAGATTCTGAGCCACCCTTAGGCACCATAGCACCAAGACTATTGCAGTCTCCCAGTTTGGAAATGGAGAAAGGGAAGCAAAGAAAAACTGCTTCCCCATAAACATAATATTCAGTGTTTGTTTCTGTATTAGGGTGGATATTTTAGAGGAATTGAATCAATTAAAAAAAGAAAAACTTACACGGTAAGAAAGGATCTCTTATAAAGGCTTGCAGCCTGTAGGAATTGGTCATCCCGTGATGGCTGACAGCATGCCAGAGAGGCTTTGAGGCAGCAGTAGAAGCAACAACAGGGCAGATGCACTCAGCAGCAAGAACGGAAGACAGCCAAGCACAGAGCACCGCTCTTTCCTCATGCTTCTTCATCGATGGGCCACCCTTGAGAAGGCCCCACCTACTCTGAAGGAGCTCTTCTCCCTCAGTGACCACTTCCTGTAAATGCCTCAGACTCACTCTGAATCATGTCTCTTAGTTTATTACTGGTCTTGTCAGGTTGACAATGAAGAATAATCATCATAGTTCCCTAACAGACAGTTCTATGCCATCAGGGTAGCTCTGTCAAACAGAGCAGGTTTTATAATATTATCACTTGATCATTTTCCAAGTCTTCTCACTGCAGAGTCTTTAGCTCAGGCTGGCCCCAAACTCATGACCATCCTGTTCCAATCTTACAAGCACCACAAATAAGGTTGTGTGCCTCTACTCTGGCACTCCCTGAGATACTTACAGGAGTCTATGGATCTTTCTGAGCATAAAAAGGGAGTAGAGTCTCAGGAGGAGACAGGAAGCTGAGAGTGGACATGACAAAGGAGTCAGTGTGGCCACACCAGAGAAGAGATGGAGCCAGCCCTGCAAGCACAGTCTTCGGGCAGAGGAGCAAGATGGCACTGAGATGGAAATCAGCCCTTGTTGGACTCAGGCTTGGGGAAACCACCTGCCCTCCAAGAGAATGGCTCCTGGCCATCAGATGAAGCCCCAAGCTTGTGCCACCACATTGGCCCCTCTCGTCTTGTTTGTGAATACCCAGCTCTACTCAGTCTTTAGAAGCCCTGGGCCTTCTGGAAATCTGGTGTCACTGCAGTGAATCTTGGGAAGAACAGAGAAGAGCATGTAGGCAGAACTTACTGCACTAGTCAAGGGAATTCTTGGAAACCGTAGATGCAGTTCTGGGTAGGAAGAGGCCAAAATACATTTTTTTTTTATCTCATGCCATGTGGCCTCCTCTGCTGCCCTACTCATTGCAGTCTTCAGACAAGCCTAGCAGCTCATGGGCAGCTTAGGGATATGGGCAGTTGGGATAATTCAAACTTCTTCAGGGAGACAGCTGAGTTGAGAGGAGAGCTCTGCATTCGAATATCCAATTAAATAATTGCAGGGGACTGTCAGGAGAAAGTATAGAAACCCAGGGAGAGATTCAAAGGAAGGGTGTAGGAGTTATTCATATTTGTCAGAAACAGTTTTCTACCCAGTTCGCCTTCGATGCAATACTAGTAAAAACATAATCACAGAGTTTTGAATAGTTACATGCCCTTTTCCAGTTGGATTAATCACGTTCAGAGAGAGACATGCTAGCGTCAGCTAATTTGGGGCTCCACCTGCTTTCTAGGTATGAGGACTTTGCTCCTCTCGTATGTACTGCTCAGTGCAGTCAGAAATGCTCCCGCAAGCAGCCATCTCTGCTTGGCTTCTTAGTCTAGTAGCCTCTTCTGGGAAGGACCGCTGAGTGAGCCAGCAAGAAGTGTATGAACAAAACTATTCTCTATGGTGCTGCTATAGCAGACCGAAGGGGGAGATGCCAGCCACTCAAATCCATGAGAGCAAGACACCTTCTACTCCCCATCTTAAGACTGGTGACTCTGTGGCTCTGGGCAGTGTGAGTGAGCAAGGATAGATATCAGGGTGTGTGTGAGATACACAGGCTCAGAAGCCAAGATGCAGATTTCTTTGACACCACAGGTGAAACCTTTGAGTTTTAAAGACTAAGGGCAAGGGTATGAAAGTTTAAGTGCAAATTGAGGACAGGTGTCATAGTATACTTTCCTTTTGCTGTGATTATTATTAAAAAACCTCTGACACAGACAACCTGGAGGAAGGCTTTTTTTTTTTTTTTTTGCATACAGCTCATTAGCACAGTGCATGCGGTGGGGAGGTCAAGGGTCAGACGCAGAAGCAGCTGGTCACAAGGCGTCAGCAGCGGAAGAAGGGAATGGTGGATGCATGCCAGCTCAGTTTATCTCCCTTCCTCCATTTACTAGTCCAGAATCCCAGCTAGGGAGTGGTGTTGCCCATGGTGGACCTGTCTCCTCAAGTCAATGCAATCAAGGTAATTCCCTCAGAAGCCAGAAGCCAGTCTTCTACATGATTCTAGATTCCGTCAGGTTGACAAAACTTGCCACCACAGAAAGGGGTGGTAATACATAACCAGACTTTATAAGCTTACCTTCTGTGAAATAGTTTGCATCTTAAACTGAATGGCGTGAGAGATTGAAAAGCAGTGACATTTATTTGAATAAATTTGTTTCTACTTAAAATGGTTTAAAATTCTCAAAGCGGCTTCCAAAAAATACCGAGGCACTGGAGAAGAGAGATAGATCCCCCGAGACCCACGTTCTAATGTCTTCTGTGGGTGGCAGTGGGCAGCATCCCACCCCCCCAAAAAGTTCTGGTGTTTTTACTTACCCACATTTCTTTCAAGGCCTCAGCTAACAGGCGGGGGTGGCTTGAGAATTCTTCTCCAAAAGCTGGCACTAAAATTTCAGTGACTAATTGTGTGTTCAGCTTCCTCTTTGAATGGAGCAGTGTCATTCACAAGAGGAGAGAGAGAGCCTAGTCCTGACGTCCTCACCTTCCATGTCTGTGGTGAGATTAAGTGAACTAAAATTAGGTTGTGTGTGGGAAAGTTCTTTAGAAATGGGAAGACTATGCAAATGCCATTACAAATTATATTCAGTGTGTTTCTTTAAAAGAATGCTCCAGAAAGAAAGACCCTTGTTCTTTTCTGTGAGTTCCCTAAAGGCCATAAGAGTGTTTGTAGATAATCATGGATTAATTGTAAACATAAAGAAAGATGTTTAAAATATATATCAAAGCTGCTGCTTCAGGGCAAACCCAATGCCAGGAAAGCTGCGACGTTTCCTTTTATCTGAGATCCCTTCCTGGCACCTGAAATTATTTCTTTCATGTCTGATGCAGAAGAGTGAAGTGGCGGGCTCCCTGGAGAGGAGGGGTTGCTACCACAGTCTCCTAACATATTGGCAGCCAATGTGGTGTCAGGATTCACCTGTCACTCACAGGGTGCAGCCTGCAGACGGTTGTCGGCTCTGACTCCTTCTGCCCTGCCCACCTGGCTCAGGATGCGTCCATCCCACCAACCAAAAGAGGGCTGCAGAGTTGTCCCTCAGAAGTGTGCAAGGTGTGTCTGCAGCGGTGCCCCATGGGAACTGTGCAGCAGAGCGTGCAGCAGGACGAACCCCAGAAGAGGCTGATCTTTCCCCAGCATTTGCCCCAGGGACTTCAGAGTCTGCAATGAATTTGAGCTAGTCATGTTTTTTTTTTTTTTTTTTTTAAAAAAAAACATCATCACCATTATTATTTAGCGCTGAGGATGGGGCCAGGGCTGTGTGGGGCCAGAGCTGCGCTGCTGAGTGCATTCTCAGCCCTCCTTTGATGAGGTTGTGAGGAGTCAACTTCCACCTTACTGACACCCCTCAACTTCCACACTTCTAAGAGGCTTGCTCCACACGGATCCTCTCATCGTTCTGCTTCAGGTGTGGAGCTGAGTGCTGGTTAGCGACCCACAGAGCCTGGGCCCCATCCACACCTCCCATGTCCCCTCTACCCAGGCCCTGGGGACTTGAGGTTTGTGATCTCTGTTTGCCAGAAAAAAAAAATCAGAAATGCAGAATGAAAACACCAGTATTTACTATTTGTTCTGAGGAGAAAGGGCTCCTTCACTGTCTTCCTGGAGACTTACACTTGAGAGAAATCCAGAACATCCAGTCTTGCTAAGATAGTTCTTAACTTATTTGGGATTCACAAAGAAGAATTTTCAGGATGCTGTGGGTGCTACAAACCTGGTATCCTGGTGTGCGTGCGCGCGTGTGTGTGTATGTGTGTGTGTGTGTGTGTGCATGTGTTTGGTGGAATAAAAATGCTATGTACATTCAAACAGGAGAGAAGAAGAGTAGGAAGGAGGGAGAAACGGAGGAAAGGTAAGAAGGGCAGAAGAAGGAAGGAAGGGGGAGAGGGCAAAGCCACCTTTTAAAGTAAATTTTTAACTAAAACACACTTATATCCTCTTCTACCTGACCTTTCTTTTTCTGGCCCCTCCCAAGATCCCTCCCTCCAACATCATTCTTGCCCCCATCTCAGATTCGCAGCCTTTTCTTACATGACTGTCATTGTTGCATGTGTGTCTGAATATGCGTGCACACATATACCAACATGACAATCTGAGTCTGTCTTTGTTGCTTGTATGTATATGTATATGGTTTCAGGGCTGACTACTGCAACTGCCTTCTCTGTGACCAACTGTATCAGCCATTCATAGCTTCCTTGTTGCTCACTGAAGCTTCATGCTGATCTTGGAAAGTGCAGTGCTATTATTCCCAATTTGTAGAAGAAGAAGAAGAAGAAGAAGAAGAAGAAGAAGAAGAAGAAGAAGAAAACTAGCCACACATTTAGTAAATAATAGAGAGTTGGGTTGTAGAAACTAAAGCCTCTAGGCCCAAACGGAATCCGTTCATACTGCATTTGATTAGTGCAAGTCCAGCCCACTCGGGTGAGTAAACTTGGCAAGCAGCACACATCTGCTGTCTTGCTGGTTTGAGCAATGCACTACGGTAACTCATAGGCACCATTTTACCACTTCTCTCCCAACACCTTTGAGCAATCGGTCTTTCAAGGACTGTGAGTCCCATGCCATCTCTTCTGCTGTTCTAAAATGTCATGTCTCCCCTGACAGATATTAGCGTCTCCTTCCTCACCCTGACGCACTCCTAGAACAGCGGTGCTCAGAGACCATAGGTTTGGTGACCATAGGTGTGTGCCCATGTCTGAGGCAGGGACCCAGCTGGTAGGTGTGC
>NW_026596962.1:1691211-1808708 GCF_907164565.1 Psammomys obesus
TGAGGCAGGGACCCAGCTGGTAGGTGTGCCCATGTCTGAGGCAGGGATGTGGACTCCATCTCTTTCCTCTCTATCATAGCTATACCTTTGGGAAGGCCAGACTAAGTGGGAAATAGAAAAAAAAAATTGTATTAGTTTCCTTTCTATTGTTCTGAAAAAAAAAAAAAAAAACAAAAAAAAAACACCATGACCACAGCAACTTATAAAAAAAAGAGAATCTGATGGGGCTTCTGGGTTCAGAGGTTTAGAGTTCATGATGGCAGAACAAAGGTGGGGCAGTAGGAACAGCTGGGAGCTTGTGTCTTCATCTACTGGCAGGAGGCAGAGAGAACACCCTGGGGATGGTGTGAGTCCCTCTCAAAACCTCCCCCTAGAGACACACCTCCTTTAACATGGCCTCACCTCCCGATCCTTCCCACACAGTTCCACAGCCCGGGTAGAAAGCATTCAAACACACGAGCCAGTGGGGCCATTCTCATTCCAACTACCACAGACTTTGCCACACAAGAGGTGACCTCCAAGTGACTTCCAAGATGTGGCTCTACCCTGCCTGTTGCCTGACCTGTGACTTTCACTTCAGACCCAGAGCTTTCCCTTGACTAGCAAGGTGAACGTGGCTATGGACTAGGTTTTACTCAGCGTGGACCTGAGCATTTCCCAGGGACTAAAAGGGTATGTTTCATGTTCTGTGCAACAGACACAAACAGGAACAACAAACAGGAAACACCCTGATACCAGAGTAGCTGTTGCCCCTGGCTGCCCTGCAGGGGTGTTGGCTACCGCAGTGAAGCTCTGCCTCCACTGCACAAGAGAGCCTGGGGCAGGTTTGCATGTACTGAATAGATCCCACGGATGTTCTTGGGACAAGCTTGAAGGCTGAGGTTCAGTCACCGAAGACATGAATCAAACTGTGCATCTCTGGGCTGGAAAACAAGAGGGATTTAGAGAGCTGATCATCACGTTAAATTCCTGGGCTGATCTCAAAATAGTGTTTCTCTCTCTCTCTCTCTCTCTCTCTCTCTCTCTCTCTCTCTCACACACACACACACACACTCTCTCTCTGTTTTTAAGTGTCTTACTTACTTCATCTTTAAGTGTGTGAATGTATTGCTTTATTGAAGCATGTGTCCATTTTTATAAGCTGATTTATGGTGACCGTAATGGGATTCACCCTGTCACCCTGTAAATAAAGGCACCACTTCATTAAACAAGGTAATCAAATTTAAGCATCTCCACTTCCCTGTTAATAACAGGGCCTTTCCTGCCTATTGCTCTAGAGATCCGCCCCCTGTAATGAATGGGGATTCTAGCAGGGAAGTGGCCCTCTACCGACAAAGCATGGGGCGGAGGGGTGCCTGCCGCTCGTGCACACAACCCATAACAAGCAGCCACTTGCTGTAGTCAAGTGTCCTGATGCATGCACTTCTTTCTAAGGTGGGAGGAGCATCACTCAGTTCATCAGACCCAGGATGCTGGGCCACGCTGGAATATCAGTAACCCAGCTAACAGAATACTTCCGAAGGGTGCTGTCAAGAGGATATTTTTTATGTTGCTTTCTGTATTTCCCATCTGGAGTGACACCACAAGCTGGCAAACACAAGATGAATATGAGATAGATATTCCTGTCACGTTGTGTTAGTTATGGGTTCATCTGGGAATGCGTGCCGGGGAACATCAGTCAGATAGCTCATCATCCCAACGATGACCTCTCAGGCTGGTTCAAACAACTGCGGAGCTGCCGGAGTCTGGTCGGTTGTGGGTCAAGGGCACACCTGGGGGTGAAGCCCTCAAGCGTGTACCCACCTTACAGGAGCCGTGTCCAGGCGTCAAGTGAAGAGGGGTCCTTCTGTGAGTTATGGCAGGCTCAGTGACAGGCTTTGATCTGAGGTCTTGAGATGGAGTTCCCAGATCACACTTCATCCCTCGAGACACAACATTGGAGCCCCCACAGCTGGAGCTCACTGCCACCTAGAAAGCATCTCCACTTCCCTGTTAATAACTAGAAAACTTCAGGAGTTCCGACACTCTCTCTGGTTTATTGCAGGTAGCCTCGTGTGCTTGGCATGGTCTTTTGCACAGGGCCCAGTGTTCTTGACATCCTATGAGTGGTCCATTGCATGGTCTAGGGTACATAATCCTGGCTATCTGTCTTCTTGAACATGATCTTATGTGTATCATGTCTGTGTCTTAGTGTACAGGGTCTAGCATCCTGGTGTTTCCTATGACACATTCATATGCCTGTTGTCAAGCTCATGTTACCCTGTGAGGCAGCGCTTCCATCTGAGCACACTTCTCTAGGTACCAAGTCCACACACATAACCCCACTGTCTTATTGCTGAGATATTTGTCCAAGGCAAATATTTGTGTTTATGTATGCATGTGTGTATGTGTGTGTGTGGGTGTGTGTTTTCCTCCAAAAAGTCCTAGTTTGAGAGAGTGGAAGAGAGTAGGAATAAAAGCAATCTGTGAGTTGGAAACCATCACCCAGATCACAGAGCAGTCTTCTTCCTCAGCCTCAGTGACAGCACATAGCTGCTTCTCAGAAGTACTTTTGCTGCCCCCAATTCCCCACACTTGCCACAGCTACAGTATATGAGCAGTGTGTTGTGTCAGTGTGTGTAAGTATCTGTAACAAACCATCTTGGTATGTGAAGTTGCCATTCCTTCGTTGCTTTCATGTGGCCACCACATGAACCGAGAGGTGGATGGAGCAACGGTGTCTGCAAATAGTTCAGTTCTACAACAGATGTTGCTTTTATGGAGAAGTTCCCACTATACCAAGGTACACCACGTAAGTAACATGGCAGAAGGCTTCAGGCTCCACAGTTGCCAGGGAGGACGTGCTTTTCTTAACACCTTTTCCTAAGAGTGAGGCCCACAAAAGAACTTTGGCGATGGGGCCTAGTTCAGTGGGTAAAAGTTACCGCTGTGCAACCATGGGGACCTGCGTGTGGAACCGATGAAAAGTGGGTGCAGCAGCATGCACCTGCAGCCCCAGTGCTGCAGAGCTTTAGGCAGGCCAGTCCCGGGGGCTTGATGGCCATGGAAACAATGAGGTGCCCCTGCCTCATAGGACAACAAAAGAGGTGATCAGAGAACAATCTGCTGGCTTTGACCTCCTACCACCACATGTCTGCATGAGCGGGCAGCAGATGTGAGCATCACTCATCCACACCACAGAGAGAGAGAGGGGGAAAGAGGGAAGGAGAAAGAGAGAGAGGGGGAGAGGGAGAAAGAATAAAGTGAAAGAGAGGGAGAAAGAGGGAGGGAGAGGGAGAGAAAGAGGAAGGGAGGGAAGGGGATGTTTGGAATCCACACGAAAATCCCCAATTAAAATAGTTCCCGACAAGTGGCTTGAGGTGAGGGAGACACCTGAGCTGGTAAACCAAGGTTTCTAAGGACCTTGGTAAGGACAGACCAGGTGAGAGCTACACACAGGACCAGTGTTCACAGCCACTTTGGGAATTTGGGACGTTAGCATGGGGTGGACAAGTTCTAACTTCAAATCTTTCTTGTGATTACAGAGATGGTCCCTTCATAAACAGAGTTTAACCAGCATTTTTATTATAACTGTCACACATTGCTTTAGAATATTATGCCAAGACATGCTAAAATAAAGGAAAATAACTCCAGGATTCATCATCATGAGATATGCATTTTTAATCACTTTTTTCCTTTCTTTTTTCTAGCAACACATTCACATGGTGTTCAGAAATATGCTGTACATATCCACATACAGTGTTTGATTTTAATGTTATTTTGATTCTTATTTTCTATGATTTTATACTCAGAAGCATTTGTCTTTGTTTTTGTCAGGTTTTGCCGCAATGTTTGTGTATTTGTATCACTCCTGAAACACATTGCCTGGTAGACTTCCGGACAAGGTCTTTGCACTGAAGACCAAAGAATCTATCATCAATCGCTCTGCAAGCTTTGACCTTTCTCCTTTACATTACAAAATCAGTAGGTGCTCATTTTATTCACAAACGAAAGGACATGAATATTGACTTTATTATCAAACTTCATTGGCTCCACCTCCCCACACTCTTAGACCAGAACACCCCCCTGGGCAGGTTTGGCAGTATTGTAATTAGGTGTTAACAAAATAAATATTATTTGAATTTTTTTGTTGTTGTTTTTTAAGTAGGATTTTCAACAGTTGCTATACCAACATGGCTCATATGCACTTATCTGAGTCTCTGGCTGAACCTTTCATCTCATTAAGAAACATGTTTTTGATGATTCCCAAGAAGAGAGATTCAACACTGCCACAGGGGTCTTTCCGCTTTTGCCCAGAGCAAAAGAGGCTACAAGCCACAACATAAGTAAAGAAGGCCAAACTCTCTGCGTCCTTCCCCAAAAGCAAAGTAGACTGGAAGGGATCATTGTCGCATCCCTCGCTGAACCCTTTGATTAAGGCTCCCGTTTGCTTATCCTTTCTGCTCTATCTTAGAGAGATTTGGTAGGTAGCAGTCTATTATGCCCAAAATAAGATCAAAAAGAAATTGCAATTGTATGTAACAATGGATCTTCTAATTTTCCCCTGGGTAAATTAATAAAACGATGGGAGCTCATGATTCTAGCTGCATGCAGGCACTCACGCTCCTGGTGGCTGAACACTCTTCCAGTTTCACTAATTTGAGATCTATTTTTATCACGCATCACTCTCCCTGTGCCGTCGCATGTAGAACTGCTCGCACGGCTTCATTTACAGCCAGCTCTCCAAGCTGCTCTGAGTGCACACTGATGATTACATGGGAGCATAGGAAAGCAGAAGCCGGCTACCTGATGGTTTATTTGTTCACCACAAACTCCACCCTTTAGAAAGCACTGGGAGGCTGTTTGGCCAGGGCAACCACCTTCCAAACAAACACAAAGTCAAAGGAGAGAAGTCATGGATGCATGTTCTCCAGGCCTTTCAGGAAATGCAAAGCTGTTCCTTTGGTCACATGCATGGTGGGAATGTTTAGGAAGGATGGCACGGTAGACATTAAGGGAAAGGACACTGTTCAAAAAGGAACACCCTAAAACAGAAACAAACAAACAGGAACTGGAAGAGGCACCAGCATCCCTCAGCAGCAGTGTCATTGTAAACAAGCAATTTAAGGGTAAGGCTCTTGCTCAGAGTGTTAGTGTGCCGCCTAACTAGTTTTCTGTCAGTTTGACACAAACTGTGTTTATTTGGTTCGAGGAGCCTCAGCTGAGAAAATGCACCTACCGGATTGGTCTGTGAGCAAACCTGTGGTGCATTTTCTTAGTCAGTGATAGAATGTTAGGGACCAGCCAGTTGTCCGTGGGGCCACCTGTGGGCTTGTGGGTCTATAAAAAAGCAAGCCTACCAAACCAAGAGGAGCAAGCCAGTAAGTAGCACCCGGCTGCGGCCTCCGTATCAGCTCCTGCCTCCAGGCTCCTGCCCTGACTTCCTTTGATGTCAGACTGTGATGTGGAACTGTAAACTAAAATAAACCCCTTCCTTCCCAAGCTGCTTATAGTGATAGTGTTTTATGCAACACAGTAGTTCAGAAACCCTAAAATATGCATTTTGAGCATCATGAGCACCGTGAGAGCTGAAGCAGCTTCCTGAAACAGGTAAAGGAATGGATGCCGAAGATGGCAAAGAGAGAGACACCTGGCTTCAATAGCATTCCCTGTTCCATTCAGGAGAGCACACTCCATTCTAGCCTGAGCTGCTGGAGCACATTCCCCATTCATAGCTTAATGTGAAAAAAAGTAGTAATGGACCTAGATGCTACAAAAACAGGCCCAGACTTTACACAAAAAAAGCAAACATTTAACCACATAAATCCTTGTTTAGAGAAAGTATAAATGCTAAGCTCAAAACAGAACGGGTGTGTGATGTCATTTTTCTAACCACTGGGACCTGTAGTCAGGAGGCCACAGGAGAAGGATGGTGCCCAGCCTCCACTGTCTTTCAGCCTGGGACCACAGCCCCTGGAGCCATGACTTCTACATTAAAGTCTCCCACTTCAGTTAACCGACTGAGAAATTTCCTTAAACATACACCTGGAGCTTTGCTGCCTGAGAAGTTCTGGATCCAGTCAGGTTGACGAGCAGCACTAACCACCACAAAGAACTGGTAGAGGCTGCTGTCTGGGGAAGATTGGGTCTGTCTGCCAGGTCTCCAGCATAGTTCACTTCACATGCTAGTCTCTGAAGTTCAAGGGAATCAGCTTCCTCACCTTCCTGAAGTCCTGCGGGTCCATCATAAACCTGCTCCAACTTCCCCACTTAATCCCCTCGTCTCTACTCCCTGGCAAGAGCTTGAGAGACAGCGTCAGTTTGAGCCTTTGGGAACTTTAACTGGTCTACTTGATTTCCCCGTGTTCTTCCAATGAACCCTGCTTGGTTATGAGTCTTGTGGGTCTGGGCAAATGGCTCAGTTGGCAAACTACTTGCTATACATCATGAGGATCTATGTCACTACCACCCATATATGAAGAGGCTAGCCATATATAAAAGCATGGCTTTAATCCCAGGGCTGTGGAGGGAAGAGGGCCGGTGGGCCTTGATAGTGGTCTGGTCTAACCAATCAGTGAGCTCCTGGATTAGGGAGAGACTCTGCCTCAAAAAATACAGTAAAGGAGCTACTAAATATGCCTGGCATCCAAACACGTGTGGATGTGCTCGTATATTTGGGTAAACACTTAAACAGGTAACACGGGCACAAGCAAGCATGATCCTTACAAAAAAGTATTCTTTATTTCATTTTAAAGGCTTAAATGACAACTTCAGTGTGTATTTGCAAATTGTGAAATACTCCTTTCTGATGTTTTCATTTTCAACTGACTTTGATATAAATTACATTCTATATTTTGGAAAAGTTGAGTATCTGTCCTGTTTACCCAGGATATATAACTATACACACATATTTATTCATTTCTTCACAGCTTAAAAGGCCTTACTGATGAGTGTTTTTGTGTAGAGCTTGAGTTTGTTTTGCTGTTTCAGTTCATGCTTTAAAAAACTTTGTTTTGCAGCCAGTTGAAGTGGTACACATCTGTAATCCCAGCACTCTGGGAGGCAAAGGCAGGCAGATCTCTGTGAGTTAGAGGCCAGCCTGGCCTAGAAAGTGAGTCCAGGACAGCCAAGGCTACACAGAGAAGCCCTGTCTCAAAAACAAGACAAAACAACAACAACAACAGAAACCCTTTGTTTTCCCTTTTAAGATTATAAATTCATTGAAATGACTGATGCTTCCTGAGTATACTGTCATATTTGAGAGGTACTGGAAGATTTTATTAGTATTTTTCTTGCTTTTCTCACAATGGGTTAATAGTCTCATAGATTTAGAATTCTGGGTGAGAAGTAATTTTCTCCAGGAAATTTGAAAATATTTGCTTATTAATTTTTGTACCGAGCTATTGTGGGAGGCCCAGTGGTATTCCCATTCTTAGCTTTTGTGGCCTGTGTGAAGCTTTTCCTATGTCCAGTTCTCTGAGGGCCATGATACCATATCTTGTTGTGATGTTACCTCCATTCATTGTGCTAGGACATGACGGGCGGTTTAATCTTTGATCTACAGCAACTGTCTTTATTATACCTTTGCCTATTTTCTTCCAAGGGGTTTAAGGTCTTGTTTTTTCAAACCTCCATTCAATAACTTAGGAAGATTTTCTGGAACATTGGAGCTCCTGAAATTGTCCTCTAATACCATCTTCCTTAATTAAGGGACTATGGGTTTGTTCTGTAGCTTCCAGAATTCTGTGATACTGTTACAACCTGATTGATACTTTCTGAAATGTCACAACTCTCTTTTAGGTTTTCCGTGGGGTAACCTCTGTATGCCTAATCCTTACAATGTCTGTTCTATGTAAGATGCAGCATCTTACTCTGTCCCCAAGGATATCGGTAAGTATTTTAAACTCTCTTCAATCGTAATCTCTATTTTTCAAGATTATTCTAGGCTTTTGTTCATGTTGGATTTTTTTTTACTTTTTAATTTTTTAATAAAAATAATTCTATTTAACTAAAAAATCCACATCATTCATTATATCCCTTTCTTCCTTCCAGTTTTTAATTTTTATTTTTTCTTCATAATTTATTCATTATATATCCCTATTGAAGCCCCCTCCCTCAGCTCACCCCAGTCCCACCCTCCCTCTGTCTTTCCTCCATTCTTTTCCCCTAGTCCACTGAAAGGAAGACTAGGACAGATTGCCATCTGTCCTAGCCCTAGCTTGTTAAATCTCATCAGGACTGCCTGGATCCTCTTCCTCCCTTGCTTGGTAAGGCTTCATCATCAGGGGTGAGTGATCAGAGAGCACTCAACTGAGTTTATGATAGAGGCAGCCCCTGCTCCCCCCATGCATGTTGGATTTTTAATTCCTACCAAATGCCTTCTTCAACTTTTTGCTGATTATTGGCTCAACTGGAGCACAGAGACCTGGTGTCATTGGTCTTTTCTCAGACCCCACAAGAACCATCTCTGCTCAGCAGGGTTTCCTGGGCGTGTCCTTACTGGGGCTCCCATTTATTTGGTTCTTTTAGCTTTTTTTTTTTTTTTTTTAATTCTTTTCAAGTTTGGCTGAACATCACATCTGAGACTTTTCCAATTTTTGATTCCTCCCTACGGCTTCCCTTCTTGAACAACACCTTGAATCTTGGCTTTCTGGCGGCCATTTCTAGTGCTCCCACCTGGGGTACAATTGTCATGCTTGCATTGGGATTGGGATGGACAAGGTGCCAAAAGCTCCTCAAACTTATTTGTTTTTCTGGTAAATACACCTCAGGGCCTGCTGTTTCCTCTTCCGGTTCATGTTTTCCTTTCTCTTCTCCTGCAGGCAGCTGCTTGCCCAGCCCCCACCCCGATACCTCCACTCACACTTATCACAGGGCAATGACCTCAATCTACAAGACTTATTTGTACTTGTGACCATTTGGGTGTGAGGCCTTAGCAGTGCCCCACAGGGATGCTTGAGATTTAATCAGCTGGGTTTACCCATCAAGGTGTCCTCTAAACCAGTTCTAACTCCAGTGCAGCTAGCTAAGGGTCACCCACAGCTGCTGAGTGAACTGTGCAGCGCCTTTACCCTTAGAAAGAGTCTGAATGGACATGGTTCTCTCCACAGGCATTTAGTGCAAGCGCAGGGGCTGCAAGGCCAGGAAATTTTAACAGACGCCATTTGCAATGAAAGCTGAACAGGCCTTTTCCTGCCCCAAATCTGCTTCATAATTTTCCCAAAGTCTGATGGTTTGTGAAGCCTGCTGTAGTGCACAGCAATCCTCAATTTCTTAAGAAAACAACATGTACCTTTGCCCTTTCCACCAATTAAACAAATTCAAACTCAACTTGTGCTCTTGGCTCTGTGCTCAGTAACACGGTGACTGGCTCTGTTCCATGTCTCACTGGGGATGAGAAATGCGGACTGAGTGTGCATGCTGCGGAGAGCCGCGCAGCAGCCTTGGTGTGGCCATTATTTATTATTTACATATTTAACGACCTTATTGATATTATGTGCTGTTAGCACTACTAATTATAACACAATCCATATAATTTATAAACGGAGGGCGTGGCTACGTACATAATCAGGCGTGAGCGACAGTACCTGGAGCAGCTGTGCTCTCCCCATCTGGGAGGACCATCCTGCGAGAGCAAGCTATCCACTCCCTGAGAGCCTCTGAAGGAAAAGAAAAATATTTTAATGAATTAGAAACAGATTGTGCGTAACATGTGTGCTGGTGCCTCAAAATAAATCCAAATGACCATTTTATGAGAGTGGCATGCTTCCCTGTCCTTGGAAGTTCACAAAAACGTTCACAGAGACTGGAGATCTAACTTCACTGCGAGATTTATGGTGCGGGTCACCTTAAGAGGGTGGAGGACCATGATAACCTCGCGGCCGGAGAGAAGAGGAGGAGAGGGTGTAACTTGTACTTCCACTTGTCCTTGAAGTGTGCAGAGTGTGGTACTAGGGCTTAGAGCACGTTTTGTCTAAATCTAGAGACAGGAGGATTCAGGAGTAGCTGCATGAGAAAAGAGACATACCTGCATAGACCACATTTCAGGTTGCTCAATCAAAGGAGAAAAAGGACTTTGACCTTCTCCTCCACAGTCACGAAGAGTTCAGAGATGTGACAGAACCTGGCAACAGAAAAAGATATCCCGACTCTGTCCATAACAGATGCTCATGATGTGTGAAACATATTCATAACATCACCAAGGTGTTGATGACGTCAATAAAACGCTGTTCATGTTTCCAGCATAGCTGGCATTTAGATAATGTCGATTCCCAATTGCTAATCAGCCACTTTCATACAACTAATATTATTTTGCATCTTATAGAAATCATGTAGAACGACGTCTGGTGTTCAGCCAGTCACTTCATCTAATTAGGCCTCTTAATGGCTTCACCTCAGGGTACCTGTGTATCAAGAAGACAAACAGCTATGCCCACTCTTGCTCCAGCTGTTGTGATGGTTAATTACCGTTGTCAACTTGACTGGATTTAGAGCTCCTAGGACACACTCCGAGTGTGTCTTCCAGGGTGCTTCCAAGTAGGATTAATAGACTTCCCTGGATATGGGTGGCGCCAGAGTCCTGGACTAAATAAAAAAGAAAAAGAAAAAGGGAGAAACCCAGCAGAACTCCAGCATTCTCCCTTCTCTGTGTCCTGACACACCCAGATGTGAGCAAGCGCCTCCCGTCACAGCTGCAGCCGTCTCTGCCTCCGATGGCCATCCCACCATGGGACTGTATTCTCAAACCACAGCACCCCCACCTCACAAAACAAACAAACACTGCAAGCAAAACAAAACACCCTCCCCCCTCTGCTTCCTTAGGAGAAAGTAACCGCTGCGGTGTTTGAGGGGCACACCTCTGGTGGTGCATCTCCACCCGCCGTGCACAAACACGCTAGTGTCCCAAGTGTCTTCACGCTGCTCACCGCTGTGCCAGCTTCCTCCTGTTCACCTTAGCTCTCCCCAAGTCACCGCCGTTTCTGTAACAACTCTTCACTCTTCACTCCTCAAAGGCCCGAGCGACAGCAGCTGCCTTCGGCTCTAAATTAATGTGATTTCTATCAGAAAGACGCATCTCTCTCCCAGGAAGCATTTTCTTGGTAGAAGAGTGTGAAATTTCCCTAAGTATGTACAATCCAGTGAGTGCGGCTCCTCTGTCCATTAATCTTAGTCCCAATGTCATTGTTAGTTTGCCTTGTTTTGTAGTCCCCGTTTGAAAAGTGTCTGCTCAGCTAATTGCCCCTTTATCAACAGGCACTTTTGTTCTTTAAGGTCTTCAATACTTTGAAATTTTCATACGTGTTTATGTGTATGTATATCTGTGTACGACATAAGGAGAGGCCTGCAGAGGCCAGAAGAGTGTTGCTGGTCCCCTTAAACGGGGGTTACAGATAGCTCTGCTGTGCCGCGTCTGTGCTGGGAACTAAAGCCAGGCCCTTCGCAATAGCCTCTGGCGCCCTCCGTCCCTGAGCCAGCTCTCAAGCCCCGAGTTTCTGAATTCTCTAGGTGCTCTAGAGGTTTGTGCCCAAAAGAGGAGCCCCTGGAAACCCTTCTCTGCCTGTGTCTTTATTGTTTCCTTTGCTGTGCACAGCTCCCCCGCACCCTTCCTTCAGTAACAGGATCTGAGCAGCAACGGCTGTGCACACTAAGCAAGCACTGTGTCGCTGGGCTCCGCCCTCTACCATCTTATTTTCACTTCTCAGTTTTGAAACAGGGCCTCACTAAGTCACCCACGCCAGTCTTGAACTTGCCATCTTCCTGCCTCAGCCTCCTGAGTGGCTAGGGTTTCAGGTCTGTACAACCAGGCCTTGCTCAGTTTTGAACTTGAGCCAATCTCATTTGCCAACTTGTGCTCTTATTTCCTGAGTTATTGGGGTCCTATTCAGAAAACAGAATTACTTCTGCTTGTAGATTATATGATCTTGTACAGGAGAGACCTGAAAGAATCTACCTGGAACCTCTGTAATCTGATGAACATTGTTATCCCAGGAGCAGGGTAAAATATCAGCACACAAAAATCAGTGTTTCTTTCTGTATTCCCATAACAAACCTGCTGAGAAAAAAATCGGCGAGAAAAATGCCATTCATAACTTCATTGGGGAAAAAAAGTATCTAGGGAACTGGAGGGAGGTGGATCTCTGTGAGTTCGAGGCCAGCCTGGCTTATAAAGTGAGTCCAGGACAACCAGAGCTCTATTTCACAGAGTGAACCTGTCTTGAAAAACAAAAACAAAACAAAAAAGCTAGTAATAAAGCTAAACTAACCTAATTGAGATGAATAACTTTTAAAATGAAAATCAAAAAACACAGAATGAAGACATCATAGAAGACAGTGGGATATGCAAAGTCCTATCATGGTCTTGTATTGGCCGGATGAAAGTCATGAAATAGTCACATCACGAAACATGACACAGAATTTTGATGCAATTCCATTTACTATTCCAATGCTATTCTTCACAGAGAGAGAAAAGAAGATTGTAAAATTCATTTGGGAGCATAAACACGCTGCAGGCAAAGCAGCTATGTGTGTATTAGAATACCCAACTTCAAACTATACTACAGAGCTATAATGATGAAAACAACTTGGTACAAGCACAAAACAGACACACACCCAAAGGAATGTAATAGAAAAGCCGAGAACACACCCATACAAGTACAACAACCTAATCTTTGACAAAACCATCAAAGCCGTCAGTGGGAGAAGGAGAGGACCTGTCAGCCACTGTTGCTTAGTACCCACGTGCAGAAGGCCATCTCTCGCCCTGTATCAAAGTCAACCCCAAGTGCACCACAGCTCTTAGTGTAAGAACGGACCTCCGATGCAGAAGTGCCCCAAGTGTCTATTGAATGCATTGAATATGAGTTTACCCCTCTAGACTGAATTATGCCCTGGAATCTCGAGGATTCTCCAACAGAAAAGATAAACTTGATTCCCCCATGCAAACATTCTCATGGTCCTCCTGGGCCATTATGAATTCATGAGTCTACCCAGAATCAGCAAGCAATCAGTGCAAGTATGCTCACTTTTCCTCTCTACATTCTTTGTAGCCATAGTAAGCTTGTCTTGGACAGACAAGTGCAGAATGAACCATGTAGAAGAACTTATTCATCATATTTCTTAGGAGCAAATTTTTACTTTTTTAAAAAAATTTTTATATTGATTACAGTTTATTCACTTTGTATCCCAGGTGTAGCCCTCTCCTTCATTCCCTCCCAATTCCACCCTCCCTTCCTCATCTCCTCCCATGCCCCTCTCCAAGTTCACTGATAGGGGAGGTCCTCTTCCCCTTCTATCTGACCCTAGCCTATCAGGTCTCATCAGGACTGTCTTCCTCTGTGGCCTGGCAAGGCTGCACCGCCCTCAGGGAGAGGTGCTCAAAGAGCCAGCCACTGAGTTCATGTCAGAGACTGTCCCTGTTCCCATTACTAGGGTACCACTTGGATAATAAGCTGCCATGGGCTACATTTACTTTAATGACTAAGTATTCCTGAGCTAATCTAGCAACTTTGAATCAATCTCTCAGAAGTAACTTTTAGCTAGTATTCAAAATCCAAGGTGCCAGTCTACAAAGTGCATGGCCAGAGGGTTACGACCCTCTCAGTGACAGACTCTTTCCCCCTGTACCTGTGGGAAGTTCCTTATGGGAAAGGTCTCAGCATATTCCCAGGTACTAGGCAGCACTGCGTAGAACTGCTAATGTTGGGTAATATTGTTACACACACACACACACACACACACACACACACAAAGCAGTTTTATATGGCTTAGTCTAATGTCAAAACATTACTGGGGCTTTCTAGACACAGTAAATTTTATTACACACTCCTAAGCAAATAGGAAGTGGGGGGTGACCAGGTAAGTGGCTTAAATAGCAGACCAGATTTTTATGGTTGTAGCTTTATGAGACTCTCAAAAGGCTTACATGGCTCTCTGAAACACTGGTCCTCCTACCCAGAGAAGGGAGTACAGTCCCTGGCAGCAAGACCAGGTAACACTAAATAAGATACAGACGGAAGAGCCCCAGTGCGTGTATTGTACAGCCATTACTCACTGGCACCATCTCTTCACAGTGACCCTGAAGACATCTGGAAGTCACAACACAGCTCAGGATGTACTTTACACGCCTTTAGTTCAGGTCACTTCCCTTAGCTTAAAAGCAGAAATAGATGGTTACTGCGGAATCAGGAAATGGAACCAACCAGATGTGCATAAGATAGATTACTTTTTATGTACCCTGGAGAATTGCATTGTCAATGTATTAAAATGAAATTATCTTTAAAATGAGCGTGATTAATAACAGTATGTAAAGAGGCTCGAATGGCATAAGGAAGCTGCTGAGATTCTGCCTCTGTTGGAGCTGGTCTCTAGCTAGCCACATGGTGCTATCATTACCACCTGGGTGACCTAGCCAGGGACAATAGGACGCTCCCTGGGAAGGGATCAAGTTCATCTGTACAGTTTAGGAAGTAGAGCAACGATAGAGCTGAAATATTCGTGGGACAGTATTTCTTATTCCTTGTCTTTAGGGACTGTCCTGCTGGGTCATTCTGAGGTTTTTTTTCTTAGACCTAGAAGTGGAGGTTTGTGGTTGGATGTGTGAATAACTGTCTGCTAGCACGGAAGGGCTCTCCAACAACAGTGCCTTCTGTGTCCTTGTTTTACTTTCATACACCAAGAGTTTCTTAAAACATCAAATTCCAAATTATATGATCACAAAGAGCCAAGTGACCGCTGAATCGAATGCTGAGAACACACACAGATGTATCATCATAGGTGGAATGTGAGAGTTCACGTGGTGCTTACTTGAGGCCAAAGACCTAAATGACTGAAAATTGCATGTTTTTGGCATCACACGTACCTAGCATTTTTGTAAGAAGGATTTGAGAGTGTGAGAACCAAGTTGTTCTCCTAAGCACAGCATCCTCATAGTTGTTTAACTCTGAGACATAGACCCTTCATTTTCCTAATTTATGGCACTTACAAATGACTCTTAACCACCAGAGCTACAAGCGGAGGGAGAAGACTTCAGTGGGGCGGGACACAGAAAATGAGAGGCAGACTGCTGATGTCCAGGTCAAGCTGACACAGTGCAGGGACGTCGCTGGGACTGAGAGGATCCAGCCCTGCCCTTTCCGTGAGCAGGAGCAGCCAGTGGAGCCTCTCAGCACTCAGTACAGGGCTCCTGGCTCTCTAGGGCCCTTAGCATGGCCCGAGACTGAGCTACAGCTGTCACACCAAGACACCTCAAGTCATCTGCCTGGAGGAGTGCAAATGAACTGTGTTTGCTCTTCCGGTGAGACAGCAAGTCATGCCCACCACTGTCTGCAGGGCACTGGGGACTCCTCTCAGCCTGTTTTGTAAGTCCCACATTTTGCCCTTTTCACCTTTCAGACACATGAGCATCCTTCCTTGGATCAAACCGGATGTGGCACGGGTTCCTGGATACCCATCACACTGTCACTATGTGTCCAGTTCCCATGATCCTGTGAGTACCAGAGACTTTGCATCATGTAGCTCTCACAGCCTGCCCAGTCCCGTGCGCAAACGAGCCAGCATAGGAGGTCTTTTCCTATAGTACAAAGACTCTAAGAATCACATCAAAAATTAATTGTCAGAGACAAAAATTACTGAAACGTGATGGAGTTAGAATCAGATGGTTTCTCTGAACTACTGGAGTTCCAGTACCCTAATTCTTCCCGGCATAATTTTAAAGATTAACACTCTCTCCCATCCCCGCCCCCAAGGCGAGCAGATCACTTACGGAGATTTATGTCCATCAGCTTCAGGAGCAGCTCCGAGGCAGGGTGGATATTTTTTACATAAGTGTAATTATATGTAAGTGCTATAATTTAATTACCACGATTCCATCCCTATTGATTTCAGATATTCACTTAGAGCTGCGTGAGGCTGATGGACAGGATCATCTGTTCCAAGGCCCGTGGTTGCCTACAGGACGTGGGAAAACCACTGGATACGGAACCTCGGTGGGGGTGGAGGCGGATTCTTTCAGGAGCTGTTCAGGTGGCCATCTTAAATTAAGAGCTGATATTCAGGTAAGGAGAGCAGAATGCAGTGTGGCTGTAGAAGGTTAAAAGGCATCATTTGAGAAAAATAGATGTAGAAGGTTAAATACACAGATACAAGTTAAAAATCAAGATACAAATGGATGCAAAACCCTTAGCACTCGAGAGAAGCAGGCTGGCAACAGTCACTCAAGATTTTGGGTATCAGTGTGGGAGAGATGAAGATTCCTGGTGTCGGGGGACACTCACATGTCTCTCCTGCCTCCAAGGGGCCCGAATTGAACCCCAAACTGTCTTTCAGTTGGAGAAAATGGCCTTGGGAGCAGCTCTCTCATGAGAAAATCCAGATTCTTAATCAGTTTCTGAAATTAAAATAAAATGTAAAGGTTATGACAAAGACACAGATGAGGAACTATTTCAAAAATTGCTACAATTATCTTTATGTACATCCTATTATAAAAATTTAATAGAATAGTAATTCCATATAGAAGAATCTAAAAAATAAGTTGATAGGAGAAAATTAAAGGCACAAAGTATAGCCTTTTGTTAGAGTCTCTGTTTCCGCGTTAGAACTGTAAATATGATACAGTTTTTTTTTAAATAAATTATCTACCAACTCACACCAATTCTATCCAGTCAACAGCTGCTGAGGATTTAGATTGAATAACAGCAATGAATTTTGGTGTGTATGTGTATGTGTGTTGGAAGATGTTCTCAAAAGTATAATATTAATTAAAGTAGTGAAACTTTCATTCTGAATTGATAGCTTTATTGTTAGACTACTGGTGGGTTTTTAATTCCTATTTATTAATTATATCTTAAACTCCCCCATGAGGCATCCTGGACCTGGACAGATTTCTGATTAAATGTTTCATGTAGGTAATAAATGTCTTCAGTCCTCTTGCCTCCAGTGTTTACTGCCAGGGATGTGATGGGAACCGTGAAGTCATTTGCACAAATGGTCCAATGCCCGCACTTTGAGTGTGGGTCACTCCTATGCGCAGGCTGGGCTACGGCGTCATGTGGTCCAAACCATCAGCGCAGTGCTGAGACGACAGCTTTCCGTAGGTTTGATGGCTCTTCTGAGCAGTCAAGGCCAACAGTTAAGAGCACCCTGTGTGATCCAGAGGCCCCACAGCAAAATGAAAATCAGAAATGAGGTCCACCCGGGAAGAGGGTGTTCCACACAAGTGGACTGCAGTGTTAGCTAGAGGTGTTTAGCATTAGCCTGTTCTAGAGGTTCCAGCCTTGACTAGTTTCATCAATTTTTCTCTATGCATGGCGCATGTGTGCGCACGCACACACACACACACACACACACACGCACGCACACGCACGTACGTACGCACACACCGTTTCTCAAGTTTAGCCCTGACTGACATGAATTCTGTCACTGAACATGGGGTGACCAAGTAACAAGAACCAGAAGAAGTTGAGCAACTGTCGAGCTGGGCAGCAGCAGATGCTAGAAGCACTATTAAGAAGAGTTAAGAGAAGCTGGCTAGGCGTGAAAAGGTGACGGGTAGAGAGGAGGTGTTGAGGTTCTCTTCTTGAGGGCTCAGGGAGAAATGGGGACACAGTCTTCATTACTGTTGTTCTATTTCTCTGAAGAGACACCACGACCAAGGCAAAGCTTGCAGAGGAAAGCATTTAACTGGGGACTGGATTACAGTTGGAGAGGGTTAATTTGTGACTGCCATGACAGGAAGCAGACAAACATGGTGCTGGAGCAGTAATGGAGAGCTTGCATTCCACAGGAAGAGGGAGAGAATAGGGGTTGTGGGCTTTTGAAACCTCAAAGACCACCACCTTCAGCAAGGACATACCTTCTAATCCTTCCCAAAGAGTTCATCTACCCATCTATGATGGGTAGAGAAACCTCAGGGAACATCCTGAGTTCATCCTCCAGCATGACCGAGGAAGAACAGAGCACCAGGGAGACTGGAGTATGTGATGGAGGAAGAGCAAGAAGAGAGGGATAACGGAGGTTTCAGCAGTGATGGAGGAGGAGCAAGAAGAGAGGGATAACGGAGGTTTCAGCTCCCAAAGGACAGTTCTCATTGGCTTGTAGAGCCAGCCAAAGGACTTGGGGGATCCTTCTTCCCACTGTGGGACAAGCAGCTACTGGAAGATGTGGGACAGAGAGGGCTGATGCATCTGGTCCTAAACCTTGCAAAGAAAATCCGAGCATAGGCATGCTTGCTTGCAATTCTAGCCCTCTCAAGAATGAGGCAGGAGGATGGTCAGTGTGAGACCAAATGAGATGCATGGTAAGACCTAGTCACAAAAGCAAAAAGACATGTAAGGATGGAAGAAAGATGAGGAAGAAGAATGGGTGGAGATGAGAAGAAAAAGAAGATGGAACACAAGAAAGAAGAAAGGAAGGAGGTAAAGGATGAAGGAAAGGAGGAAATGGAAGAAAGAGTAGGTAGAATAAAGAAGGGTAGAAGAATAGAAGAAAGAAAAAGGAAAGAAGAATGGAAGAATGTAATGAAAAATGAAAGAAAATAGAAGAAGGGAAGGGAAAGAGGGAAGGGGAGAGGGAGAGAGGAAGGGAAGAAAGGAAGGAATGCACAAAGGGGAGACTAGAAGAGAAGGCAGCACACTTTGCAGTAATATGTCTGTAGCATCTGCCCTGTGCTCCTTCAGTCATGCCTTCCTCATCAGGACAGATCATACTCTCTCAAACTGTAAGTGAAAAAAATTCTTCCTTTCCTTAAGTTGCTTTTGTTTCCCTAATTTTCTAAGTTGCTGTTTTATCACAGAACGAAGAAATATAACCAATACATACAGTTTCATAATATATGTAATCAGATCTGCATGGGCAGTTTTATATAAATAAGGTCTGAGAGTCCTGACCTAGGTAATACCCTCAGAGTATTTGGGAGATAAGTTTGATACAATATGAGGACAAATTCACTGGTAGGTGTGTCAAAGATCACAATCTTAGGATGTGTTAAATTGGAAATGTCTAGGAGAATTTCTCTCCCAAGAAGATGCCCTGGACTGGACTCAACCTTCCTGCAGTTGACCTTATTTAGAGATAGAGTCTTTGTGAAGATAATTAAGTTAGACTAAGGCCATGATGGAGGGCTCTACCCAACATTACTGGACTCTAAAGGCAGGTGACACTGCAGAGGGGCCAGGGCAGAAGAATGGTGAGCTGGTAATGATGGAGAAGAGAGTGAGTTGACACATTTATGACCAAGTGCTTTCTGTGATGCCAAAGGCAAGAGGAAGACGGGAAACACATAGACTCAGATGAAGTACACACGTGCTCTATCTTGCTGTCAGAGCTTTACTCTGTGTTGTTTGAAGGCGTCAAGTTTGTAATAATTGGGAAATGGATACAGAGAAGAGCCAGAATAGGCAAGCCTTCTGCATGCCGCTCATCCTGTCAGTAAGGCCCCCTCAACCCAGACACAAACATTGGAAAAAGGTTTGCCTAGGAGGCCACAAAGCTTGGGTTTTATGACCTACAGAATTGTCCAATATCTTGGGTGTTATTCACCCTGCTAGACCTCAGAGCACTAACTCTTCGGTGTCCGCAAATGCCATTAGAGGCATTTTATTATTCCTTTACAGACAAAACCCTTAATGAGACAAATGGTTGAGGATGAGATGGCCCTGGTAGGCAAACAGTGCTAGAAAGCAGGGATTTTCGGGAATGAGAAACAGACACGATTTACTTTTTAAAATTACTAAAAATCATATTGCTAATAAAACAACATTAGGTGATTTTCATAAGACTGAAATTGCAAAAGACATTTTCTCTAGTTACTTTGACTCAAATTGAAAAATTAATAACAACAATTTACATGAAAATCCCTCAGCATTTGAAAATTAAGTAATACATATCAGAATAATATATAGACCAAAGAATAAGTTATAAAGTAAATTAGTGAACTATATTAACTAAGTTGAATAAAATCCAGGTTTTAAAATCTGTGGGATACATTCAAAATAGTTTTCTAAGGAAATTTGGAGGCATTAAATACGCATATTAATACATAAAGCCTCAGTTGGCAGTGGTGCCACACACCTTTAATCCCAGCACTCAGGAGGCAGAGGCAGGTGGATCACTGAGTTTGAAGCCAGCCTGCTCTACAAAGTGAGTTTCAGGACAGCCAGGACTATACAGAGAAACTCAGTCTCAAGTAGATAGATAGATAGATAGATAGATCGATCGATCGATCGATAGATAGATCGATAGATAGATAGAATAGACTCAGTTGTGGGTGGGACTGGGAGGAGATGAGGGAGGGGCTGCAGGGCAGATACAAAGTGAATAAATTGTAATAAACAAATAAATAAAATTTAAAAAATAAAAATATAAATGACTCAAAAAGAGGCAACTCATTCCTTACACTGGTAGTTTTATTTTGCATATGGTGTCAGCTTGCAGCATGGCCTCCCTATTATATGGAAATTCCATTCACATTCATATATATATATATATATATTTACATATTTTAGGGAGCATCTACTGTAGTAAGTTTTTATGTAGCTTTACAAAGGGTCTTAGTGGAGCTGAGCAAGTTAAGCCAATGAGATTTTGCAAAAGGAAAACAAACAAACAAATCCAAAGCAGCAGATTTCTGAAGACATATATTTCATGAAAAAACTGTGTCTTAGGAAGAAGAGAACTAGAAATGAATTTTTCTATTAACTTAATTTTTTATGATGAAGTAATACCACATAAAGCAAAACACACTGACTTTACAGCATGAATAACAGGTGTGAGCAAGCCTCCAATACGGTGGGGGTGGCTAGAAACACTGTTGTAAGAATGACCCACTTCAGGTGCAAAGACGCAACCATCCAAAAATGCACGCGATGACTGACCACTTTCTCTGAAAGCATGAGACATAAAAATAAATCAACACAAAGAGCTAAAGGAATCATCAGAACCATGTCCCAAGAGAAAGACGATACACTGGACAAGAACATGGAAAGAAGGAGAAAACAGCCAAAAGCAGACAGCCTCTGACCAGCTCACTGTAAACCATAGGGTTTAACCTCTAGAGCAGACAAGGTGGCAGGGACTTGCCTCTCCTCCTCCCAGCAGAAGGAAGCCTAGAAACTGTGCAAAGATACAAAGGGGGAAGCAAAGATGCGGGTCAGAGGCCCGTGACCTGGGTGAGCTGGTGCCAGCGGGGGTCTCTTCAGATCCTCCCACCCTGCAGATCACAGGGCCAGCACCTCCCACACCCAACACAGCAAAAGAAGGTATCCAAGGTCAGCCTTTCCCCCTTCTGCTCACATCAGAGTCCTGGATAGACTTAGATCAGAGATTGAACTACAGACACGGGTGTAGAAAACGTTATATCCTACAAGACAAATATGTGGGAGAAATAAAGGACCCTTAAAGCACAGCAGTCAGAAACAAAACAAACAAACAAAACAATTAGAAAACAGCTAAGACGTGTAAGAAGAGATTTTATCAAAAGGCTATACAGATGGTAAATAAGCACGTGAAAAGATGTTCAGCATCATTAGCCATTAGGGAAATGCAAATTAAAAGTACAGCGAGCTATCTCTCCACACCTATCAAAATGAGTTCCATAAAAGATAGTGACGTGACCAACTGTTGGCAAGGTTGCAAGGAGACTGGTTGCTCCGTGCACTTGAGGAAGGTGTATAAAAGGGTGTGACCACTGTGAGAAGCGTCTGGCAATTTCTCATGAAACTCAAAGCTCTTGCCATGCAGCACAGAAATCGTGCTCTTGGTGACGAATTCCAGAAAATGAAAATCCACATTTCTAAAAAACAAACCAACAAAAACCTGCGCAGGAGTGTACCTTAGAGCTGTGGCATTCCGTGGGCAAGTGCTACAGTGAGGATGTGTACTGTGCGACCAAGTGGAAAGAGCTTTCCACACACACAAACCAGATCCCAGAAGAGTCTGTTCAGGGGAAAAGCCATGACGTGTGAGGCTCCAGTCCCATGTCTGTGGGCTGCGGGTTTACAGCAGTTTACAGCAGTCAGATAAGGTCTGTTGTGGAAATTTCAGGCTTACACTGGGGTTCTTTCCTCTGGAGCCAGTAAGAGCTCCTGAGCTGGTCACCACTGACGCCTTGCAGGGTCAGCACTCAGGAACTGTGGGTGTTTCAAGGTATTCCCCACCCTGGCAAACACCTTATGGTTCCAGGGAATAATTTCCTAGAATTGAACACAAACATCTGTTTTTAGGACAATCTGAAATTTTGTTTCTCCACGTCTCACTTTTCAGGAGTCTCTCTCACTTTTTTCTTTATTTGCTTACTTTACCTTGTCTGTTCTTTAGTATCAGCCAGCTCAGCAGAGATTACGATAAATTGCCTTAATTTCTCAATGATCCCAATACTTACAACAGAAAGGGACTTCAGATTGTGAAATCAACCAGGATTATAGAAAAGGAGTTACAACTGGGATTTTATCAACCAATGTAGGTATTTACCCCAAATCAAAATACAGTGAGCTTTCCCACAGAAGTTTCAATTTTGGCTATGTCTACTTATCTTTCCAGAAGGAAGTAATTACAGGAAGTGGCTTGCAATGGTGTGTGTGTGTGTGTGTGTGAGTGTGCGTTGTGTATTTGTGTGTGTGTGTGTAAGTGGATAATGGAAACATAACAGAAGCTCTAAAATGACATCATAAAGAAAATCTTTCATTGACATCCTCACAATCTTCATCATTGTTACTTTCGGAAATCTACTGAGACTATGTCAATGAACTCACACAGAGTAGATTGTATAATTAGTAGGTTTAGAAACAAATACATGGTAAGTAAGTTTATAAGAGAGTTGGTAGGGAGGACTTGGACCTGGGATTCAAGACTCTTATGTTTCGTTTCAAATGTGCCAGTAACTGACCAAGCAGTAGAAGGATGTTACTCACCTCTGCTTTTCCCTTGTGAAATAAAGATGTTTATACAAGTCACGATATGGGTCTGCTGGTTCCGTTATCAAGTCCTGACTGCTTGCAGTTTCTCTCCCTCAGAGAAATGCAGAAATGCACAAACAGAAATAGGTGATTTTTTTCTTGCACTCATGTACTGTACAAGCGAGCATGTGGCGGTTAGAGGTTAGCACGTTGACTTCTCCTCACCCTGCGGGGACCTGGCTGGACTTGTCTGTCTCCTCAGCCGTCTCACCATCCTGAATATGGCAAGGCTTGTCTTGGAGATACTAAGTGCCAGGGAGGAAAGCAAGCCTGAGTGCGAGGCACTGTTCAACAACATAGCCATCCTGTCACGGGCTTTGGTACAGCATTGTCTAGAAGCTAAGAGGGGCTGGAGAACTGAGACGTCGGAAGAGCTTGTTGAGGGCTCCTTTCAGATTGACCCAGCACATCTGTGCCTTGCTTTGGCAATGGAAATAGTAGAACTCAGAAAAGTGAAACCATAGTCGTGGCCACCCAGACGCTCACCCTGGAGAGTGGACACCAGAAGCCCTTTGCAGTCAGAACTCCTCAGCCTCCTGCTCCGCCAGCCTGTGGAACCTGCTCAGCTTCTGTGTCCTCGTGCTTTCCAGGGGAAGCTTTGAGAGCTGAGAACCAACAGAACGCATAGCCACAAGGCTGTCAGAGCCCCTAGGGTTCAGCGAGTCAAAACTCAGAGCTCTGTGACTCAAAAGGCAAAAGAGGCTGGAGTCAGGGTGGAGTAGGGTGCAGTGGGCTTCGAATCCCTAGGAAGAGGTGGGAGGAGCAGACATGGGGCAACTTAGGTCAGGAGAGGAGGAGGCATTTTGATGTCTTGGTGAAAAAGCCCTGTGGAATCCGCAAGCAGTTCGTTTGAGCGACCCGCTCAATCCAAATCTTCCAGGCAGGTCTATTACCGTGCCTCCTTGAGTGCACGCCATCCAGTCCGCTGTCCTAACCCTGCAGCCTGGGCACCAACGCCCTGGGTGTGCGTCCCCACTTTGTGGGTTTCTAGTGCAACAGGCTGAGGCTGTTCCACTGGTGGTCGTTTCCTTCCCTGCCTGTCTGAATCGCCCTGTCGCCATCTTCTCCTGTGAGTCTTCGGAGCCAGTTTCAGATGGCAGAAATCATGGCTTTATTTTATGTTTTAAATTGCATCCAGCCCTTCAGAGTCCATCGAAGTGATAAAACTGAAATAGAATGGGCCCCGCTGATGGGCCTTTGTCACTAATGCAGTGGGGAATGGCTGGGAAAAATAAGCCCCATCGGAGACAGATGCATTCCTGTTCTGAGGCAATAAAGTGTAGCAAAAACCGGAAATGGACACTCTGTAATAAAACCTGAGGGAATCCCAGCAATTTGGTCCTTTTCTTGTACTAAGAAATCACTTTAGCTCACAGTTGTTTTTTTGAAGATGTGTCGTTTTGCTCCCGCCTCCTTCCATTTGATTTGCTTGTAGCTACTGCAGTGTTTGGCCATGTGAAGTATGGGCATTTCAAGAAATGACCCACCTCGGTATTGTATTTATTACCTCATAATGTGGCTATTGAAGTTCTGATGTTTGCACTCTAAAGAGCTCACTGGGAAGATTTCTGCCTGCCTTAGAAATACGACCTGACCAAAGCTATCCAGAGGAACCCGGCCAAAGCAGGCTCCAAGGCTCAGCACATGGAACAGCAGATGTCCTTGGATCTTATAAAATACCTTCTGTATCTGCCCCCTCTCCCAAGCCGGGTCTGGAATACTTTCATGAAGTGATGGCTTGTCCACAAACTTTCTTTAGCCCATTGCTAGTAGTGCTGGGCCGCCCTCAGCAGCCCAGCTTGGGAGTGCTTCGTCCCTCAGCTAGCTGAGGCCCTGCAGGCTGTCCCTCTCTCCTTGCTAGAGGCATCAGTTGGCTACTTGACTGCCAGCACCATTCTGCACTGAATTTGTATTTCCTGGGTGACAGAGTGCAGACCTACGCACACATGGGGACTCTGGAGCCTTAGGATCCATAAAGGTCAGATTTAAAACCTTCAGTGAGAACCCATTACAAGCCTGCTCCATGAGGCGGCTGTTGATTTAGAACTGTGAACAAAAGTTCCTAATTGAGTTGTTGGATGAAGGGACCCATGGGAACACTCAAACAACCCAGGCTGTTGCTAAGGCTATTGGTTGTTCTCCACAAACTGGTGGTAAAGGCTCTTGCTGAAGACGGCATCTAGAGCCTTCACCCTACTGACAGGCCTGAAGGTACTCTGCACACTAAAGAGAGAAAGGAGAACAACCCAGCTTCAAACCTCCAATCGACAATGGTGACCAGCATTCAAGAGTGGCACAAAGCTACTGGGAGAAACCGACCAGTACTGGAGTTAAGGCCCAGTCCATTTGATGGAGCCCATCCCTGACACGGCTTAGGTGGCCAAGAACCCAAGACTCAATAGGCCAGGGACACGGAGGAAAAGCAAATGGTACTGCTCCGCTAAAGTCACGAAGCAACAGAATGACTCTTGATGATGTTCTGCTGTTCCATAGATCAGTGTCCTGCTCAGCTGTCATCAGAGAAGCTTCCTCCCACAGCAAAAAAATGAACTGAGACCCATAGCTGAAGACAATGAGAGACCTTGGAGCACTCTGTCCTAAATGGATATCTCCATCAACTGCTCCTCCCCTTCACAGTTTGGGGAACGTTGCAGAAGAGAAGGCAGAAGACTGGACAACCTGTCCGGCGGGGATGGAGGCCACCCAGGAGACAAGGCCTTCTACACACAGCGGGATCCGCACACGTATGAATCACAGACACGGCCCAGGTCTGCACTGATGGAGTCCCAGCACCGAGAGGGAAGTGCACGAACACCTGCATCCCTAGCCTTTAGCTATCTCTGGTTAAGAACCGTTCACAAACGAGAAACTAGTTTTCTCCAAAGGAGTCTCACTGGGTATACAGACCATTCGTAAGGCCACGCCCAGTGCCCAGAAGTAGATACCAACACAAAATGAACTCACTGGTATTTTCTTCTTGTCTCATAATGCTTTGTCTGGGATTTTTCTTTTTTTGTACCCTGCAGATGTTTTTCTTGTATCTTATGCATTCTGTTGTTATGTTCTTAGGGATTTCTGTGTGTGCTGATGTGTATGTCTTTACATATGAGTTTCTTGTGCTTTTTCTTTGGGTCTTTGTTTTTCTGGTTGTTTTGTCCTATTCTGTTTTTTTTTTTTATCTTATTTTATCTATTTTCTTTCTATCTTTTTAGATATCTGTTTGCTTTCTAACAAAAATAAAAAAAAGCAAAGGGGATGTGGATTTGGGAGGATGAGGAGGTGAAGAGAATCTGGGGACCCACAGTGAGAATTTATTATGTAAAAAAAAAAAATCTATTTTCAACGGAAAAAGACAGAAAAAAACAGAAAAGCAAAATCTGGAAAAAAAAAAAAAAAAAAAAAAAACAAGTTCCTGGAAAGAACTCTCCTTCCTGTGCACATTCTGCCAGGCTAGTTAACTGATAGACTTTCAATGATTGTGAAGAGGTGGAATGTTACAAGCCAGAGCCAAATTCTTGGGTCCATCTTAAGCCCCTTTAATAGCCGTTTATCATCCCTCTGTATGTGAGCTAGAATCTTTGTGACCATTAGGTAAATCCTTTGGAATGTACAAACAGACCCCCTAGTCCCCATCACCCCAAAGACTCAGAATGCTGTCAGATAGCATCTGAGGTCCATGGCTGAGGTTTCCCAGGCTTTCTGTGACCCTCTACTTCATGTTTCCTCGGATGTATCTGCAAAGAGCCTTGATTTATGTCTTTGTTCTGTTTTTAAAAAGTTCTCATTGGAACATGGAATGTGGGGTAACCTGAGCTGGTGTCCCTGGGCCATGAACACTCAAGAATAAAGTCTCCTGATCCCTTTGCGGTAAGAATTGCATCTTTTCATGGACCAAGCATACTATAGCATCGATGGACACCTGGCACAGATGACTCTTCAAGTTGGCAGTGATGGTCCTTGCAAGCAGACTCTGCCTGCATTGATATGGATGGAAGTCTAGCCTGTGTTGAATAGCCTTTGGCCGTCATTCCTACAGTCCCTGGCTTTCTTTGCCATTCTTTCTCTACTGTGCTGACTGAGAGTGAGAGAGAGCAAGGGCTAAGGGAAAGTGTTCTTTGCAGAACTGCATCTCCAGCAGGAGCCTGGGGCCCTTGCAAATGCGCAGTTGAGAAAAAGTCTATACCAGCTGTTTCTCCTCTTGCTCATTTCTGTTACCCTCCTTGGCAACTTCTGACCTTGGCCTCCTTTCTCTCATGCTATTAAGGAAGTGCTCCTGTCTCCCTAGGAAGAGCCAGGACAGGAAGCTTTCCTGTGGAGACAGTTTAAGGATCTCCCAGCTTCAAGCACCAGCTGTATGTGCGTTGAATTATGAATTTCAGAACGAGCTCACTCCAGAACAGAACCGACTGGTTGACTAAGTAGCCTCCAGACTCCAGAGCTCTCCCTGGAGACCGGATGTTTCCGGAAACAGGTGACCATGCCAGTATGTGGGGCAAGGGCATGCCGTTCTTCTTCACCCTGACTGTCTTGCTTATTTCAGATTGTGCAAACACCTGATCATGACCCTAAATTGTCCTTGTAGTCTGGAAGTCAAAAAAGCTATTTACCTTACAAAGAAGTGAGGAGTTATTGGTTTAAAAGCCAACAAATTACTTTTAAAGCTATGCAACCCATCATGGTTATTCAGGTCCTCATTGGAAATAGCTATCAGATTTCCCCCTTAGGAATCATAAAATACAACCTCTGTGTTTGAAGTTTTCTTATATCTCAATTACAGTGATATTCTTATTCCTTTTTCCTTGTAAGACCTAAGGATTAAAAAAAAAAAAAAAGCTTTAAGATAAAAAAGTTGTTTAGAAACAAGAAAACTTTTAAAACTGCACTTCCCTGTGAAAAAGCATATAGACCCTTTTCCTCTTTGACCCATTTGAAATGCATCTTCACTTCAAGCTCAGCCACATCCTGTCATATCTCCCTCACAACCCCCTACTCTATAGAAGCACATGACCTTAGAATGGAGGGCATCACCTGCTCAGCACAGGTAGGGTTCAGGAAGCAGCGCCTGCCCTCCAAGCTGCTTTGGTTTGGGCTCCCAAATAGACTAAAAGCAGATGAAAGCAGCCACCTCTGCCTTCGTTTTGTTAACTCTTTGTTGACGGCATAGGCTGTGCTGGTCTTTAACCTTTCCTCTTGAGTCACCTTGCATTCCAGGAGTAGCTGACCCTCACACCCTGTAGGTGAGGCAATTACCCAGAAGGTTAAAGTCTAGAGTAGGAGAACCACAACCTTCACCAGCCCCAGGGATGCCCACGGTGTAGAAGCCAAACTGATAACAGCCACCAAACAGACTACATCTGGACCAGGACTTCTAAAGGACCTCAAGGCCCTGCCCTGGCACCTTCTCAGTGACTCAGAGATGAACAAAGGGGTCACTGCACTCTTATTTGTTCATCTTTTCAATAGGATCACGTTTAAATCTCTTCCAGCTTTTCACCATTACTTGTTTCTTTGATTGACATATTGGGGTCAGTGGCTGAGCCTAGTTTCTTAGGGCTACAGGAGTCCTGGCTTTCATCCCCAAGCCCCACTTACATGTGGAAATTTGAACTAAAGCAGATTTGGTTTTCCAGAGTAATATATAAACATAGTAAAATAATTTCAGTGATACGTTAGTAATATAACTTTTAAAATGTGTATGTTTTCTTTGCTATTTCCCATTCCCATTCAAAACATTTCTTTAGTTATGTTGATTTTAATACTACAACTTAAATCGATGTTGTCATACACATGGTGTTTGGGTCCTATTTGCTTCTAATTTAGAAATCTGCTACTGTGGAGAGAGGAACTTTGAGTGTGAATGAGGTCCAGAGTTCTGTTCATGACCTGATGGGAAAGATGGCACATGGCATTCAGACATATTTCCTCTTGCTTCCCTTTTGCTCATTTCACTTACTTCTGCTTACTCTCTGCCGGATGGAGTGTAAGTAATGTGAGTAATGTGTATCACCAACTATTCCTCATTCCCTCAGCAACAGGAATTCCTGACTTCTCTCCAAGGGCCTGGAAACTAGACATTCTAAGTAGCCCTAACTATCTCACCTTCAAAGCCGGCTTCCCCACCCACATGCCCTCAGCTGTCGACAAAAACAAGTTGTATCTTGTTATGTGTGTCTTATTTAGGGTTTTATTGCTGTGAAGAGAAACGCTAATAAAAGAAAACATTTGACTGGGGATGGCTTTCAGTTCAGAGGTTCAGTCCATTATTCTCATGGCAGGAAGCATGGCCGCACACAGGCAGACGTGGTGCTGGAGGAGCTGAGAGTTCTACATCTCCATCTTTAGGCAGCAGAAGGAGACTGTGTGCCGCAGTGGACATAGCTTGAGCATAGGGGATCTTAAAGTCCACCCCCACAGTGACACACTTCCTCCAACAAGGACATACCTATCCCAACAAGGTCACACCAACTAATAGTGCCATGCCCTGTGGGCCAAGCACTCAAATATGTGAATCTGTGGTGTCTATTGCTATTCAAACCACCACAACATGGAAATACATCTAAGACGCTAAGCACACATCAGTACTATTTACGATATACAGATATTGAGAGACCAAAAAGATTAAAAATTAGCAGCTATAATTAAGGCCTGAAGTAGGTGGGTGGAGAAGTCCAGTAATGCCCTGAGGGGAAGGACTGCCTTACTGCATTCTTTCCCCACCCACTAGAGATAACAGTTGCTAGGAAACTGGTCCATCCCCCTAGGGAGGGACACCAGGTCATTATGGTCTGGGGACCTTCCTATAGCCAATCAATTCAAAATGTAGTATTTTGACCAATAGATGCTTACCAGGCAGGAATCACCCCTGCCTTGGGCATGCTGGGAGGGACCAGAATCTATATATCACCCAATTAACCTGGGCGCAGTGCGCTCAGCTCCCACTGTTTCAGTGGTGGGTGTTGTGGGCCCAAGCTGCAGCTTGTAATTTACAATAAAAAGACCCTCATGTGTTTTGCAACGGAGTCGATTCCTGTAGATCTTTTGGGGGCTCTTGAACTGGGTGTAACAATATTACCCCATTAGGTAGTGTGTGTGTGTGTGTGTGTGTGTGTGTGTGTGTGTGTGTGTGTGAGAGAGAGAGAGAGAGAGAGAGAGAGAGAGAGAGGATTTCTCTGTGTCAGGACAGCCTTGGTTGTCCTGGACTTGCTTTGTAGACCAGGCTGGCTTCAAACTCACAGAGATCTGCCTGCCTCTGCCTCCCTGAGTGCTAGAATTTCAGGTGTTCACCACAGAGCCCAGCTTATATATTTTTAATAAAGTTTCTTGTTTGGCATTATTATTCACTATAAATTGCAGTTAATCACTTTTGCTTTCCATCCCTGGCAAGCTTCCCCTCCATTGCTTACAATGCTGCTTCTCACATCCATGTATTTTTATTTTTCTTGTCCACTGAGTTTAACCAAGCCCATGTGACCACAAGCTTGAAACTATGCATTGGAGTTCAGTGTCTGACCAGTGTGTACACAGCTGAAAGCAACAGCTCCCTGTTCTTCCTCAGACTCCCCCAGGAGCTCAGCAGGGTGAGGTAGGGACTCCTAAGCTCCTCCTCCATGCACGCTTGGCTGTTTTGCACAAGCCCAGCAGCCATCCACAGCTGGTGAGGATTAACAATTCCTTGGCTGTATCTTGCCTAGAAGATGGCACTTTTCAGCTCTTCTTCCTAATTTCCATCTTTTAGATTCTTTTAACATTCTCATCCTTAACATTCTCTTAGCTTTGAAATGGATGGTTTTGTGAGGGCTAGGATCTCGAGGGACAAACATCCTGCAGACACACTGGGCGGCTCCTCTGCTATTCACCGCAAAGAGAAGCCTCTCTAGTTATGGCTGTGAGAAGCATTTGCCTATGAATATGAGCATAGATATTTAGAAAACAAGTTGACACTGTGTCAATTTAATTAACAGTGGAAAGTTTTCCATGAAACCCTATGACTTTCTCAGCCATATGTTTTGGGCCCAGCTTACAGAGCCATGCATGGGTTCCTTCCTGTGGAGAGGGCCTCAAATCCAATCAGAGAGCAGCTGGAATCCCCATTAAAGTCACGTCACTGCTGCAGGAGGAGACACATCTAGCCTGGCAGTTTGGTATCAAAGTTCATCGGCTTCTCAGCTGGGTAAGACTACTGGTGTCTTGATGCCCTTTTCTCTCCTGGCAGCCGGCGTGGCACCTTCTGGGACTGTGAAACCCAGGCAGCAGGGATGAAGATTCCAACTCAGCTTTGCTAGGTTTGGGGGCTTTGTTTTGTTGTTTTTTTTGTTTTTGTTTGTTTGTTGTTGTTTGATCGGTCCCACAGGTCTGTCACCGGAGATCCTGAATGCGGGAGTGGGAATGAAAAAGGGGACAAGGGCGAGAGAAATGAAGACCAAGACAGTATCTCTGATCAAAGTCTCCGTTTATTCAAGTTTTCCATACAACTATATAGGCAGAATCGGAAGGAATGTAATTGCCTTTGGCAGGGTTACTAAGGGACTAGAAATCACAGGATGATCCACCAAGATGTGCTAATAATGGTAATTTGGAAAGTTCCTCAGAAGAGTTACTTAGGAAGCCCTGAGGGAGAGGAGGATTTAAGGTATTTCAGGAACATGATCTTATCAAAAGCCCCAGGTCAGGCAGGAATGCACTATTGTGTTTGGGCAATGGTCTGGTCAAGCCAGATGCCAAAATTCAGGGAGCAGCAAGGTGCCAGAAGGCCCCCGACAGTTGTTTTATGTAGCTTGCAACCAAGATGTCCGATATCTTCAGCAATAGTTTCTTATCATCTAGTTCTGGGGAAACCAAGAGGAATGGCAAGAGCCTTTATTGTTTTGGGGGGCTGTTGAGGTCTTCCTGTATACAGAGAAGTATCCTATATCTGGTATTGGGATTAGAATGCTGATTCTAGAAGCAGCATTTTCCAACCACGGAGAGTACCTTCCTCCTAACTCTTCCTTTTTTAAAATTAATTTATTTTTTATTCACTTTACATCCTGGTTGTAGTCCCATCCCTCCCGTCCTCTAAGTCCCATCCTCCCTTCCTGCTCCTTCCCCCTCTCCTATTCCTCAGGGAAGGGGAGCTCCCTTTCCCATCCAGCCCAGCTCATCAAGTTGCATCAGAACTGAGCATGTCTTCTTCCCCTGTGGCCTGGCCTAGCAGTCCTGCCACGGGGAAGTGCTCAAAAACCTAGCAAGTGAGCCCATGTCCTATGAGGTCACCCACATGAGGCCTAAGTTGCCCATCTGCTGTATCTTTGTAAGGGTCCAGTTCATGTATGGTCTTTAAAACAACAGTTTTAAATTGGGTTACAAGAGATACATTTTCATATGGCTGCTTCATAAGCTCTATGTTATGATTAACCTCTTCCCACCTTTTTGTCTCCATTTTTTTTATTATTAACTATGGTTTATTCACTTTGTATCTCCCTCCCCCATCTCCTCTCAATCCCATCCTGTCTCTCTCTTCTTCTCCTATGTCCCTCCCCCAGTCCACTGATAGGGGAGGTTCTCCTCCCCTTCCATCTGACCCTAGTCTACCAGTTCTCATCAGGGCTGGCTTCTTTGTCTTCCTCTGTGGCCTGGTAAGGCTGCTCCCCCTTCAGTTGAGGTGATCAAAGAGCCAGCCACTGAGTTCATGTCAGAGACAGTCCCTGGTCCTATTATTGGGGAACCCTCTTGGACACCGAGCTGCCATGGGCTACTTCTGTTCAAGAGTCTAAGTTATCTCCATGCATCGTCCTTGTTTGGAGTATCAGTCTCAGAAAAGACCCCAGTGCCCAGATTTTTTGGTTCTGATGCTCTCCTTATAGAGCTCCTGTTCCCTCCAGGTCTTTCTATCTCCCCCTTCTTTCATAAGACTCCCTGCACTCTGCAAAAAGTTTCGTTATGAATCTCAGCATATGTTTTGATACCCTGCTGGATAGAGTCTTTCAGAGGCCCTCTGGTGATAGGCTTCTTGCATAAACCTCCCTACTCCCAAATTCTCCATTCTACTTCCATTTTATCTGTTACTCATATTCTTCCTCCCTTAGGGGAACTCCCTGCCTCTGGTGGAGCCTTCCTAGTTCCTAGCTTGCACAGTTAGTCTGCATTAAACACACATAGCTCAAGAGCTGAAGCTAGGATTCATGTCCAAAGAAGAACATGCAATGTTTGTTTTTCTCAGTCTAGGTTACCTCACTTGGTATATTGTTTATTTTCAACCATTCATTTGCAAATTTCCCAATGTCCTTTTTTACAGTTAAATAAAATTCCACTGTGTATACGTAGCATCTATTATCTGTTTATCAGTTGGTAGACATCTAGGCTGATTCCGTTTCTTAGCTACTCTGAATTAGAGCAGCAATAAACACAGACGTACTTTTTGCCTAGTAGTGATACAGATGGGTCATATGGTAGTTGTATTTCTAATTTTTGGAGAAATCTCCAGGTTCTTTTCTAAAGGAGGTACTTTACACTTCCATCAACCATGTGTAAGGGGTCTTGGTCCCCACCTTCACCTCAACATTTGTTCTGATGTGTTTGGATGATGGATAAAATGCAATCTTAAAGTTTTTTCATGAGTTTACTTAGATTTATGAATTTCTATGAGCTCCATAAAAGTTTCTTTTTCCAGTTTTGCTCTATTTTATGCATGGTGTATGTAAGACTGGACATTTTCTCTTCCAAGGGACACTCCGGTAGATAATGTCAGCTCTTTTCGCCACCATCTTCCAACAGAAACAAGGAAGCTGTAGTTGTAGAGCATGCAAGACTGTGCAAAGTGGCGGAGCGCAACTGTGACACATTTCAATAAAACACGGACAAGTGTGTACAAGGAACCTATTCAGCCGAGGTTGGACTGTCACATCGGTTTTATAATTAAAACTAGAAATTTTACTTACTGCAGTTCTAGAGATGAGAGAAGACACATCCTCTTTGACAAACAAGATATCTCAATTCACTTCTTTAGCATACAGTTATAACTGGTTTATAAATGCTAGATTTTTAACTAAGTTTTCAGTGTCAAAAGATACTGTTCATTATTAGGACACATAGAATACACATTTGTGAGTCTTCTCGCTTTTGCTTATTAGTTTTAGTCACCATTTTAGGGAGATTTTGGAGATTCACCATTTTGGAGATTTTCCATACAGGCTACCGTCTGTTAATATAAAACATTTATGCAGTTTTCCCGAAGGATATGCATCTTTTCTCTTTTTCATTGAACTGCCTTGGTCTCTGTCATGTGGAATAAAGTGATGAGAGTGGCCATCCGTGTTTGTGGACAGACCTGAGGGGAAACAGTCTGTTCCAGCCCTACAATTTTAGGTGCAGGTTTTTGTACACGACCTTCATCAAGCTGTACTCTCTTCCTATATGGACACCTACCTTATCTCGAATAGGATGCTAACGTTTAGTAATGATTCTGTGTCACTGCTTCTTCATTCTGTTGTTCCGATGAATGCCATCAATTGGATTTTGATTGTTGCTGTTGAACATTTCCAGGCGATACCATTTAATTTTATAATCATTTCTGTTTCTTGGTGGATTCAGGGTGTTGATGTTTCTTATTAAAGATTTTTCCATGTGTGCTCGCGAGGTTATTGGGCTTAAGTTTTGTCTTAATTGCTTTTCAACCTTTGATAGCAGGAAAATGTGGATCTCACAAGATGTTTTTCTAGTAAGAATTTATGGGGGGATTTTTTTTGTATAATTGTTTTTTTTTCTTAAGTGATTATTAGAATTTGATAGTAAATGACTTTTATTTATTTTTACACACACTTTTCTTGATACAGAGCTTCAGGTTTGCAGTGCTTTCCTGGCCAGGCATGGCTAGTTTACAATTTGAAGGGATTCTCTTTCTTCTAAGTTATTGGACCCTTGATGCAACTTGCCTTTTATGCACACTTGCTATTTTTTAATATTCATTATATATATTTATGTGCATGAATATCTTGCTTGCATATATGTGTGTACACTCTGTATACCTGGTTCCCATAGTGGCCAGAAGAGGGGGTCAGATCCTCTGGAACTGGAGTTACAGATTGTTGTTTTCTGCCCTGTGGCTGCTAAGAATGGGACACATTTTCCTCAAAGAATCACCTTTTACTTTCAATCATTTTCTTTACTGTTCTAAACTTTCAATTCAGTACTTCTACTCTTGTCTTCCTTTCTTACGTTTAAGTAAAGTTCCTGACTTAAAATTTCTTTCTTCTTCTGTTTTCTAAACTGTGCCCATGATCTATGAACAAGTGGAAGCATTCTTACCTTTAAAATTTTCTCCAGCCTATTCACTGTGATCTTCCTGGATTCTCTGGAAATTTGGCTAGACAGATTTTATAAACACTGGGACAATCTGCTCAAATATCAAGAGGCCCTGAATCCAGCCCCCCGGGTCTCACAGATCACTAGCAGCTTCCAGCCAACGGACACTATTTTTCCATGGTAAAGTATCCTTTCCATCTGTGCCATTCAGTGGCTTCTTCTACAGCCAAACCCGTCCTGGGACAGAATCCTTACTGGGTCACTTGCTCAGATTTCAAAGAGAGTTTTCTTGCCGTTTTTTCTATAATCAGCCCAGAAGAAGAATTTAACTGCCAGTTTGTTCAGCTTTTTAATGCAGTATAGATGGGGTGATGTCTGCAGAGCCCCTTAATCTAGATTTGAAAGCAGAAGTCTAAATCATGATTTGGGACTTTCTATTTCTTCTTTTGTACTTTGGCTCCTAAACTTCTTTGAGATTTTTACTCTGAAGTCTCCTTATTAGGTGCATACATGCTCCGGCTTGTTATGTAGTTGTGGAATATTGCCTCTTTCATCATGAAGTATTGTATTTTATCCCCGGCTCTCTTTTTTATTTTGAAATTTACTTAATTTGATAATAGTATGGTCATGTTTCATTCATATGAGCATAGAATATTTGTCTTACATTATTTTACACTAGCTCACGTCTTCTGTGTCAGACAGGACAGCTTGCAGGTATCCTCTGGAGGCGGGTAGTTGAGTCTCTTTTTTTACCCAACTTGAGATTTTTTTATTTCTAACTGGTATGTCTATGTTGGAACCACTTGTATTTTATGTGGTAGTTAACCACCTTTCTTATATTTTCTATCTTACATCTCTTTGGCCTTGCTTTGGACTTGAGATGTATTTTCTCTTTATCTCCTCCCATGAACCCGTATTTTATACCTCCTAAAATGTTTCTGTGATTGTCACAGGTTTCTCAATGTATCCTTCAAATTTATGCAATATATCTTCAAGTAGTGTTACTTTAATTCAAATATGCATTAGTTTATCTTTTAATGCTCTCCCTTTTACATAATTATATTATTCTTACTATCTGTATTCTGGATGGTTACCATTTATAGAAAGCTTTTTTTTTTTTTAATAATCTCCAGAGATTTTTTTCAACAGTTTGACTAGCATCCCATTTCTTTTCCTTGAATATTTGTTACTAATAAATTATTTTACCTTTTGTTTTTCATTAGGAACCTTTATTTTGAGTACTTTTAAAGGACATTTAAAATGGATTTAATTTGCAATAAAAGAAAATAAAGTTTTATTTATTTTATAATAAAACATTAATTTAGTAAGCTACTTCATCTGGGTATGAAAATCCAAATGAACACTTTCTACTTCTTCCCCATGCTTTAAAGATGGCACATTCCTGAATTTGGGTATGCACAGTTCTGGCAAACTTTATCATCTTCAGCAGACATTGTGTGCCTGAGGGCAAGAGATGGAATACTCTCTCTGAGCATACCCTTCTCTACAATCAAGGGACACCATTCTTATCTCTCCTGTGGATTTTGTTTTGGGGAAACAAATCTGCCTTTAATCTGAGTTCTCTTCTGCTATAAATACGGGGGATCCTAGGACTGGGTTCTTTTCTTGATCCTTTTCTGTAGCATTTTTTCCTTCTCTTCTACCCATAGTAAGAGTTACTTACACCTGCAGATAAGTCTTTGTTTCCTCTTGGCTAGAAGCCCAAAGCCTTTGTTTTATATAGAAGGAAGCCTAGGTGGGCTTCTAGTTCATCCTGCAGTTGTGCCAGGCCTGCACTGTTTCAAGTCTTCCTATGGGCTTCCACTCTCTGTGAGGTTTTTCCTGAGCCTCTGGTGATCATGAAAGAGAAGTATATGAGTATCCTCAAACTGGAGCTCTGCCTGAAGCTTCCAGACTTTACACACTCATCCTCACCTACACATGGCTTTTAGAAATACTTTACATCCTAATGGAATCATTTCAACCCATTTTCAGGTGCCTGGAATCTCCACAAGCTATCTTATAGGTAATTATTAGGTAGACAAACTCCAGCAATCCTCGAAGTGTCTGCTTTGTCCTGACACTGTCCTAGACTTCTCCTGAGCTCAGCTACTGATAGCTTTAGGTAGAGCTATGATTTGTAGTTTATTTACTTTTTTTCTGCTGCTAAATTCTAGGAATAGCCCCTAAAACTGTAAGCAATGCTTTCATTCATATGTATATGTTATTTGTGGTGTCTCTTCACAGTAACAGAACAGAGACTAAGACAGTAGGTATCTGCATGTGAGGATAGGTGCCTGCAGAGCCTAGATATGTTGATTCTTTGGAGTTGGAGTTACAGACTGTTGTGAGTCCTGGGCTTGGGTCCCTGTGAGAGGGGTCCATTCTTGTAACTGCTGAGCCCTGGTTTCCAGTTTTTACACACCCCATGAAGGCAAAACAGGATGTTGTAACTTCCCTGTCAATATTTACACAATCTACCTGTATTATTATATCATTATTATTACTATTATAATGTGATCTAGTACTTTAAACTTCACTAATTTAAATGTTAACTTGATAAGCCTCATACCCACATACATACGTTTATTCACCCCAATGATATTAAGGAAAAGAACATTCTAGCACTCTTCATAGGTTCCTTATGTTCTGTTCCTATCAACATCCTCAAAGATGGCTTGTATTTAAATTTCTAGTGTCATATGTAAGCTTTACCTATTACTAGACTCCATAGCATTCACACCGTCTTTAATGATACCATGTGGTAGATACTCTCTCATGTCTGCATCCATCCCTAAGCCCCACATCCGTGATGTCAACTGTGTTATCAGCAGCACTATTCTGCTTTATATTGCTGTGTGGTGTTTCTTTGTATAACGTTTCATGGCTCTTTTTCTGTGTGTGATTAGGCGTTTGGGTTCTCTTGTTTTTCCCTAGTGATTTCTTGCTGTGTATGAATAGAGATGCTGTAACCTTTATAAACATTTAATAGATACTGTAGCATGCATGCCAGAGGTGTAGCCACAGGAATGGACTTCCTGGGTGGACTGTAGGTCCATCTTTAATTTAGTGGATGCTGTCCATCAGCTTCCCAGAGTCATCAAAACAGTTTGTAATCCCAGAAGAAATACATCAGGGCTTCATGCACCTCTACTTCACTAGTGTTTGGTCCTCTAGCGGCATCTCATTGAGGTTTCATTTTGCCTATTCCAGAAGACTAATGGTATCATAGAGCTTCCCATATGCCAATTGCAATGGTTCTATTATGAAAGACTATTTGATGTTCTTTCCCTTTCTTTTAAAATTGTATCCTTTCACATCTTTTTACTAACATGTGTCAATTCCTCCTATGTTGTAGATATGCACCTTTTGTGGGATACACGTATCAAACTTGTTTCCTTGCTCTGTGGCATGCCTATAAACATAGCACTTGTATGTTGTTCATAGAAGTACTAATGTTAGTTAACTAACTCCGTTTATTAATCTCTACCTATAGTGACTGTTCGTTGTGTCCTGAAAATTTGTTGCTTTCCTCAAAACATTGGAAGGAGTCTCTTGTTTTCTTCTACAAGTTGTATTTATACCCTTCAAACACTTAAGTGCCCTGCTCACTTTTATTCTAAAGTTCCCGATGGGCAGGCAGGATTGTAGCATTACTGCAAGTGTCCTTTGAATTTTGTTAATGCATTGCTTTTGGAAAAAAAAAAAAAAGTACTTGCTTCGAGATTAGCTACATATTTTATGACAAGGCGTTCAGGCTACCGTCTGAGACAACACGGAAATTGCATTGCTTCCCTCCACCACTAGCACTGTTTAGAGTCAGAGCTTATTTTCTAATTCAATGCACATTAATTGCTTTTAGAGACCAAATCTTTAAATTTTCACACTTCCAAATTATTGCAAACTACTGGGGAAACTAACATGACTAAATTTCTGAATCAAATAGAAATTTAATTTCACACATTTGTAAGATTTGAATATATGCTGTTTAATACAGAATGTTTAAATGTCTTAAGCCTTTGCTTTTTAGGAGATATTGTGTAGGTATCTTGTGTCATCATAAAGCAAATAAATGTGATCCAATGGTGTACCGTGGCTGAGATTAAAAAACAAACAAGCCCAGAAGCAGCCATGAATGTAATTTAGATTTTATAAACCAGATAGACTACGAAGATTACAGGGCAGAAATTCCAGTGCTTCTCCCGTTGACCTGTTTCTAGAGTACTCTCCAGAGAGCTCTTCTTAGAAGGCCCCGACAGACACAGAAGGAGACTACGCCGAACCATCAGCACAGGATAGGTGAGGAGGACACAGAATGACACTGTTATCCTTGGTGGCGGAAGATGCGGGTGCGAGCCTGCTGCGGGAGCATCCCTTTGATGCTTCTCCTCGGGGAAGAGGACGGGGCTGGGCCAGCGGCTCCATAAAGCAGGCTGGTAAAGAACTTCTATGTGGCGTACACCTTTCCTTTCTCCAGAGCATATGCAAAGATACTTTCCTTAAAGGAGGGCAGAAGTGCCCAGGTCACGGGGGGGGGGGGGGGGGGAGGACGGCGAGGAGGGTGGACGCATTTCCAAAAGCTTGAGAGGAGGCCGAAGGCCCCTGCGCTGTGGCAGCCGCAGCCCTTTCCCCTCTCCGGGAAGTGGGGCAGGTAGACCTACCATTCCTTCTTCCCACAACCGCCACGGGAGGGTCTCCGCCTAGAGGGGAGCAGGGATGTGAGGCCCAGCGCCGGAGATGTGGGATCGTGGGTTCGGGGCTCCCGCTGACAGCTGCGGTGACACGCGCGTCGTCGGAAAGCCTTTAACGCCACACAGGAAGCGTCCAGTGGAAACCGGAATGAGAAAATGGCAGCACGATTAAGTCTCCCCAGCGGAGCCCGGGCGCTGGGGAAGGAGGCCTGGCGGCGGCGAGCGGGCGCGGGAGGCCTGCCAGCGGCCTGCCAACCTGCCTGCCAGCCGGCCTGCCAGCCTGCCGCCCCCGCGCCGCTAATGAAGCCGCTGCCAGGCACTGTGCTGCGGGAGCGGCCTCCCCCTTCACTCCGAGAACTGTGCTGTGGGCGATGTCAGAAGCAGCAGCTTGAGAATCGCGGACGGGAATATCCTGAGAGTCATCTGAACTGTGCACCGCATCTCAAACTCCAGGAAGAGCGTTTGCTCACCCAAAAAATACCCACGTTATCTCAGCCATTAATTTCTGAGGATAAAGGCGGAATCTGCAATTTTGACTCACGCGTTCTCCCAACCCCTCTGTTGCTCTAAGTTAAGAAAACAACAGGGCAACTGCAGCCTTTTTATTTCCCCCCTCTTCATCATGAATCAAGTCCCTCGTACGAAACAAATCGTTGCAACAACAAGGACTGACAGCCTGACAGCCTGGCTGGTTATTAATGCGAGTGACAGCCAGCAAATCAGAAATCATGGCAGCGCGTCTGTGGGAACGACAGTCTGTGCTTAGCTGAATAACCTGGGAGCTCCCGATATCCGGGAGAAAGAGCAAGAGTAAAATCAAACAGAGACGTTTCTATCCGTCCCACACTATCCTAACATAATTGACAAGTTGAAGGACAGCGGCTTCCGGAACACTTTCAGTGCTAACTTCTGTTCCCGCCTGACACACCCAAGGGTTTAAAAATCAAACCAATAAAACAGGCTTTCTAGTTCCTTCTCACAGAGGCGGTTCGCGGTGTGCTGCCCAGCTAATTATGTTCTGCCTGATTTCCTGGAAATTTCTGACTGCATGTTATCCAGTGGAAGAAAGAGAATTCAGATCAACTAGAAACACAACTTCTTAAGTTTCAGTGTGATTCTTATGAGCAGGGACATCCTGTTCTGTGTACCTCAAGGGCGCATTATCACTTCTCTTGTTTGTTTTTATTATTTCAAAAAGTAGCACACATATTCTAGGGGAGGGTTTTGACGGTAGGCGTGACCTCCCCCAACTAGCATGCTGCCACTCTCGGAAGTGTTGATTGCGCAGTAATTCACGTGTGAGGACTTGTTCATCAGGCGCAGGGCCTGAAGGCAAGAGTGCTTAGGACTTCCAGGGAAGCCTGGGATGACCAGGAAGGAAGCCCGAGAGAGCTGGAGACAGACACTAGCACGTCTGTGCTTCTGTGCACTGAGGGGACAGCAAAGCTGTACCTGGCTAGTGTGAGTCTTCTCTCAGCGGCGCGCGCCAGCCTGGGAAGGTGTGTTCACTGGTGCGCAGCACCCTGGGAACGAAGGGTCCGCAGTGCTGCGCACCACCTGGGAATGCTCCAGACTGCAGTGAGGCGCTGGAGGGTCAGCTCGGCTCTGGCACAGGCAGCCCAGAAACCACACGTGCTCTGGAGGCAGGGAGGAGAACCCCGGTGGGAAGACGATGACCCCACGAGGCCTTCAGAGTCCCCGTGATGCTCCTGGTAAGTCCGGAGGACCCGAAGGCCTCTATCCCGGGGAGACGCGCAGCAGCACGGAGGTTCGCACGGCTTGAGTCCTCTTCCTCCCATCCTTCCCTCTCCTAGCCTCATCTCTCAGAGCTGAAAGAAACAGATTGATGTAGATGGAGAAAAATGTCCAGGAAACAATTTCAACTGGAGACAAGGGCTAGGGAGATGGTTCTGTTGGTAACATGTTTTTTGCTCAAGCATAAGAACCCGTGTTCAACCCCAGAACTCATTTTAGTTTTCAGAAGCCAGGCATGGTAGCGACCAATCTTAATTCCAGCACTGTGGGTGCAGAGGCCAGCTGGTAAGCTCCGGGGTTACTGAGCAGCCTGCTGGACTAGCGCTAGGCCGTTAACAGACCTCGTCACAGTGTGACAAGGTGGAGGTGTCTGAGGAAGAGCACAGCTGAGGCACTGCGGTCAGGCGGCCTCTGTGAAGCCTTGTATGCGTGTTCTCACACACACACAGGTGGGGACCTGCAAATGCACAAATGTTCACTCTCTCTCAGGAGCAATGGGCTGTGCTGTGCTATCCAGCGCTGAAGGCAGTTGTCCTCTGCCTTGATGTGGGCAATAAGAGCTTCCCTCTGTGATGGCCGAAGTTCTGCCAGCATCCATCCAACCCAGGACCGCTGCTCATTTCTGCTGATCGGCAGACAGATAAGTGAGAGACTTTAAAAATCCTGGAGTTTATTTTTAATTGACACTGTGTGTGTTTGTGTGTGTGTGTGTGAGAAAGAGACATGTAGAACACACATCCCTGGAATGGAAACAAAAACCAGAGCAGGCATTTTTCTGGACCACTGTGCATACGTGTGAATGACCATTTCTTGGGCAGCTGGCATGGGTGTCCAACAGGGACCTCACTTGGGAAGAGAAGAAGTAGAGGGTAATAATGGAGACTAAAGTGACAGCGCAGATAGGAAGGATAGAAACATACAAGCACACACTAGAAAAGCGCACTCTGGCACTGGTTGGATGGCAGCTTAGGATTTCACATAAGCCGCTGGTAAAGGACTCATAATTTGAGGAAAGCTAGTCTCATGGGAAGTTCCAGTAGAGGGAAAGACGGGACTGTTATTCCGTCAGTGCAGAAGCTCAGACATTTGAGAAGCAGATGGACAGATTGCCTTCCTAGGGTGACTCTCAGGGGACCACAGAGCTGAAGAGCACGTTCTAGCTCCTCTTGAGCCTTTGTGTATCTGGAGAAAGTTACCTCCTCTTTGTGAGGGCATCACAGAATGGGAGTCCCTGATCCTTAGGTATCTCGTGAGCAGTCCATGAGAGGGTTGTGTACGTTCGTCTAATACATGGTAACTGTATATATAGAAGACATAGGGTGGCACATGACAGTCTATTACAGAAAGAATCCAAAGACTTCAGTCTGCACAGTGATTCCTGAGTTGTGTCCAGCCCTAGCTAACTTAACTTGTACCAGATGGCTACGGTGAGGCCATTGTGTTGTCTCTGTGTGTTGTAGGAGGGTTGCTATTCTCTATATTACCAACAGGCTAAATTCCCAGGGCTGAGAACCTACCTCACAAAACCTACTGTGCCTTAGGTCAGTCAGCAATAGCCTGTCCTGCACAGGCAGCCTTGTGCATCCTGCCTGTTTTATATCGTGCCCGGCAGGTTGGCAATGTCCTTCCTCTTTCAACAACTGAATGTGGGGAGCAGAGAAAACCATGAGCAAATGTGAATTCTGAATGAATGTGATTGTTTGTCATGAGCACAGCCGTGTCAAGGACCCGGTACCACGGACCAAGGGAAAAGTGGCAAAGCCTTCCTCAGGCCAGACTCGGAATGGCAAAGCCTTCTGATGGTTCAAGTACAAATGTTTATTAATGATTGATCAGTGTTTGAAAAAACTAGCAAGAAGTTCCCTTCTCCCAAAAGTTTACAACCTGAGGATGCTCCTCAACACACTTTCTCCTGAGACTAGCTAACTCTTCCTCCTCTTTCCTCCTCCTCTCATGTGTTACATAATAAATACACTGAAGCTCCAGATTGCTGTGCTGTTGGTGAGGTTCCTTGGGAGCTCAAACAGCCCACGTGAGCCCAGCTTTTCCATATGTGTGTTCATGTGTTTGTCTTCTCTTCATCCCCTCCTTGCGCCTGGCCAGGTTTCAGGACTGAGCCACGCTGGATACAGCTGCTCAACAGTAGCCATCTCCTGCTTATCCAAGGCGAGAAGTCACAGTGGACTCCCTGTTGACTGCAGACATCTCTTCATGTTCATTCTCAGCTACAGTTCCCTCTAAGATGCTGAGGAACTGATGGCAGCTTAGACTGTTTTGAAAATGTCTCTAAGGCTGGGCTCCACATCTGGCTTTCTGAAACCAGATCATATGTGTCACCTACAATCCTTCTGACCCTTCAAAGTGCTTGGAGAACTTGAACATGCAGCTCTTCTCCTGGATAAGAAACCAGTGTGCCTCCCTGAGGGCAATGTTGTCTCAGGTTATTGCTAGCATTCAGCAGGCAGTGACATCACCTTCATCTTAGCTGGTACAGGAAGCACATACCCTGTCATGCACACTGGCTGGGACCTTCACAGAATCCCCTCCTCTGCTGGAATTACTCACCCATGTTCCTGTAAGGAGATTGATCACCTTGAAAGATAGTTTTTCAAATTTCAACCTAGTTTGTTCAGGTTATCGGTCTAGACCAAAGGGATGATCCTGGTGGTGTCTGCCAGGACTCCTCTTCACAGAATCTGCCAGAACACTGGGGTGAGGTACCCTAGGCACAGCTACTGTAGGTTGTGGATAATTCCCCAGGTCTACCTGGAATGAGACCTTTGGATATAAGGTCTTCAGAGGTGTGATTAACAGGTGTATCAAAATGGAGTCACCCTGGACTAGGGTGAGCTCTAAATCCAATGAGAACACAGAAAAGCACTATAGAGACAAAAGATATGATTCCATGACAACAGAGGCAGAGATTCTAAAAGCTGGACAAATCCTCTCTGGAGCCTGCACAGGGAATGGATTTCTGCCCACATCTCTCTCTCTTTTTTAATTTTAATTTTTGTTTATTATTTTATATCTTGTTATAGGCTCCTCCCTTCTCTCCTCCTGGTCCCATACTCACTCACTCACTCACTCACTCACTCACTCACTCACTCACTCACTCACTCCATGTTTCCCCTATCCCCTCCCCCTACTCCCAGAGAAGAGGAGCCCCCGACCCACCCCAGCACATCAAGTCTCACTAAGATTGAGTGCATCCTATTCCCCTGTGGCCTGGTGAGGCAGCCCAGCCAGGGGGAAGTGATCAAAAGGCAGGCAACAGAGTCCATGTCAGAGTCAGCCCCCATTCCCCTTACTAGGGAGCCCATATGAGGACCAGGCTGCCCAATGGCTACATTGTGTAGGGGGTCTAGGTCCTTGGTTTCCTGCGCACATCTTGATTTTGGTCTTCTGACTTCTAGAGCTGTGAGACTTCCCATCTATTGTTTTGGCCACACACTTTGTGGTGCTTTGTTATGGCATCACTAGGAAAGTCAGTCAGAGGCCAAATTGTTCTGGGAGTGTTGTGTGTAGGATGTTCAAGGCAGCCCAAGTATTCCTTTGCCCAAGAGCTCAAGACCAGGAGACTCCACAAGTGATCCCAGCATATCAACCCCTGGTTAGAAGTCAGCTCCTCCTGCAGCAGACCAGACTTCCCTCAATGGATCCGTAGTCTCTCTCAAGCCTTTTCCCATTTTCTTCTTCCGTTTCCAGGTTAGCAACTACATTGAACATTTTCAGTTTCTCATTTTAACAGGCGTCCCAACCAAGAAGGTAGATATATTTTATTATGCTGAGGGTCATCACACAAAGTTCACACTCTGAGTTCCTCACTACTGTCCAAAGTCCATCTCCTCTTAGTTGAAGGTCAGGCCCAGCAACCACCTCTGATTCGAGGGTCAGGATCCTGGGGGAGGCCCTTTAGCTGCAGGGAAGAGCAAGGTGGCATTTCCCCGCAAGTGCAGGGCAGAGCATTGCTTTTGGTCTCTGCTTATATACTACCCAGTGGGCACCATGGAGTTCTGGTTCTGAGACTGGTTGTCTTGAGTGAGTGGTGATCCAACGCTGGTTATTCGGTACAGCCTTGGGTATAGTGTGGTTCTTGACTAAGTTATTTTTACATGTCTAAAAAGCATTTTTCTTTTTTACTATACTCATTACAAGTTTTTGTGTCTCCATGTCCCTCAAACACATCCTTCCTTTCATTCATAACCCATTGGTTATGAGTCCTAGACATTACCACACCTCGGTGTACTTATTACCTAAGAAGGGCACTCTACATAGGATAGCATACAGCACCTAATTTCCCTCTATTCTTATGCCTTCCTCCTCCCAAACACGCTCAGCCCTCCACCATGAGGTGTCCCTGTCAGCCTATGAGCATCCAGATCCTTAGGCTCAGAGAAGGTGGGTCTGGGTCTGTGGGAATGGATGGATGGATCTGTCAGAGTTCCTGCCTGTCCCAAGAACTAAGTTCCCGCAGAACTCAGTGTAAATGCTTCGCTGGCTCATCATCTGATTCTTCCCCTTCCAACGAAGCAGCAGAAGTCTGCCTCCTACCATAGCAAAGATACCAGTCATGCTTAGAGAGAATCTGAAGGTTCAAGGGCTTGTCCTCAGCAAGTGGGCAAGCAAAAGCCAAAGAGCTCTGCTACTACAGAGAACAAGGTCCCTTCTAAACCGGAAAGGTGACTCTCCCCAAAGACCCTTGCAGCTGAGTGAGAACAAAGGCAGCTGGGGCGGAGAGGTCAGGACGCCATCACTCAGGGTATCATTGACGTTCTGCTTGTGTCTAAGAAACACAAATTCAGATAGGAAGCCCACTGAGGGAGTCCTGAGAATGCCCCCAGCACTGGAGGCTTTCTCAGTGCCACTTCCCAGAAGCTCCAGAGCTAAAGCGGTACCTCCCTTATGAGGAGCTATCTAATAGGGCCTAGAGGTTTGTTTTCAGAGTGGACACATTTTCGTCCTCATTACAAACTGAGAACAGTAAAACAAGGTCCACTTGCATCAGTAGAGGAGACAAAGTTTTAAGGAAATGACAATCTGTTTAATCAGAAACAAAAGACAAAGAATTTTGAGACAAGTTCAAAGAGACAATTGTTGTTCACGACAGACAAAGATCATGGCCCCCGAGTTATCAGAAATGCCGAAAGGGTGCACACTAGGGGACCCTACAAAATTACAGATGGGTAGTTTAGGAGTTAGGATACAGTCAGAGGGAGACACAACACAATGTTCCTGTTCCCTGAAAAGGAATGGTGGACCTTGTGTTGACGGCACATATGTACACACGGAAACGATCTACAGCGGGCTCAGTGCACGCGTGCACACTCCAGCCACCAAAGCTAAACCTGGAAAGTCTGAATCCAGCTGGTGGGTTAAATGGATGTTAATTTCCTAGCAATATTGCGCTATAGATTTGCAAGATGTTAGCACTGGGAGAACAGAGGTGACTGAACACAAAGTCTCCCTGTTTTATTTCTTAAGCTTGCATATGATTTCATAAATAATTCAAAATAGAAAGTTTTTTAAATTAATTTTTAAAAACACTGTGTTCGGCTGAAGAAATTAAAGGGGGCTGCCAATGAAGAAGGTGAAAAGAGAGATAATCATAGTTCCCAAGACCTATGACCAGCCAGCTCTCCAACCCAGCTAATGTACACCACGGCTAAAAGGCATAATAGCACATGTTTGGTACACACAAAACATCTTTGCTGTGGGTGTGAGAGGGCAGTTCTTTCCAGAACTAAGATGAAAAAAAAATCACTCTGTTTACAAAAAGAACAGAATTTGCTCAGAAGGCTTATAGTTGAGTACTCTCAGGTAAAAACTGAAGGAACACATAAAGGTTCTGCATATAAATAAACAGGATACAAAAGTTGGTGAAACCTTAGGAGGTACTTGTTCAATCTGTCAATCAAAATTAACATGGGAAGAGAAGGAAAGACTTTTACATGTACATCAAAACCTTAGGAAGAGCCATAGCTCTGCTGAAGAAAGACCAATGAAATTCCAAATAAAAATTTCTGAGGTAATTAGAAATGATACAAGTTTTAAAAAACAGAATAAGAAATGGGCAGTAATTTATACTTACAATAATAGCAATTGCAAATAAAAGTTAGGAATTGGGGCTGAAGAGAGGGAGGGCACAGTGCTGCTCTTTCAGAGGGCCTGAGTTCAGCTCCCAGCACCCACACCAGGCAACTGACAAATGTCTGGGACTCAAGCTCCAGGAGATATGATCCTGTCTGTCTTCCATGGCACCTACATAGACAGAGCATGCTCTCTGTGTGTGTGTGTGTGTGTGTGTGTCCTTCTCTCTCTCACACACATACACACATGAAAATGAAAACTCCTTTTTAAAATGAGCTATAACCTGAATGGTGAATAAGTAGCTTTGCTTTTCAATACACCTCAGTCTTCCAGGCTCCTGCTTGCCACCCTACACTTCAAGTAAACTTAATCTGGTCAACCAAAAATCCAGCCACTGAGCCAAAAACAAAACAAAACAAAAAAAACACGCTTTTTTTTCCCTTGGCAATCACAGTGTAGCAAGGAAAGTCCACTTCACGAGGTCCATGTGTGTCTGCTTCAGAGTGGGCACATCACCGAAAATACGTCTTCTGAGTGTGGCCATGGGAAGATTCCTCTTTGTGTCTTGTCAAAAGTGTATGGTTTTCTGTCTAATTTTCTAAGCAGTTCTTCTCCTGCCATCGTCTAAAACCTTATTTGTACATACCACTCTGGGCTTTTCTGAGGCTCACGGAATATGGCTCCCATCTCCCTCAGTCTGGGGTGCCTGCATCCGTTGCCAGACTGCACCATGGAGTCGCCTCAGGCGCTGTTTGCCTCCTCTGCTGAAGGGAAGGCAGTCTCATGCCTCTCAGGCATCGTGTGAAATACAACAAACACCTCCTTGTTTCCAAGAAATCTTTTCTTTCTTTCTTTTTTTAAAATTCCTTTTTGTCAACATAAATTCTAGACCAAACAGACTAAAACTGTAGTAATGGTGGCCCATCTGTCACAATGAGAAGCTGTTTCCATCCTGCCAGCCAATCCTAGAGGAGACCGCATGAATCCCAGGCAGTGTTTACAAACATTTGTTCTGAGGACTAACTTTCTAAGCACTGAGGTTTTGCTTGGGGTGTGCAGTTTTAAGAAGCGCCTGGGCTCTGAGGTAGAAGCTGTTTCTTGGCTGTCTCAGAGCTGCAGACCTTTCAGAAGAACGCTGAAAGACGCACTGAAAGGACAGAGCGACAGGCCTCTGTGGCTCCTCATGCCTGCTGCAGCACTGTTTTTCAGAGGATTTGGCTACTCCAACTGGGTCACTGAGAACTCAGGTAGCAATACCTGAGATAGGTCATTTGCATATACAATGCTTAATTGGCATGTGGCCGTGATAAATTAGCTCCATCACTTTTGGGTCTGTGTTGAGGTAGAAACCATGATGGAAGTATGCTTGCAGAAGAAAAGCCTTATCCTTTATGGCCAGGAAGAGAGACCTGCAAAGAGATGCTGGGATTCACAACTTTTCTGGAAACACAATCATTCCGGGACTTCAGCTATTCAATTCCCCATCACCTCTCAGCATTGCCAGGCAGGGGCCAAGCATCTCATAAGGGGCCTTTGGGACATTCCAGAATCATAGCAGAGCAGTGGAGCTGGTGACTGTCCAGAGGCGGGCTCACATGAAAAGACAGAAACCCCAAAGTGGCTATGTCAGAAATGGTGTTGATGGCAACTTACTAACCCATATAGAAAGTTCCTTAGGCTAAGACCAAGCCTGCCGAGAGAACCTGTGTATGTTAGAGAGGTCATCCTCACCAGCTCTGCCTTTCCCCAGTGCAATTCAAGCAGCTCCTCTGTGTCCTGAGTAATGCGTTGTTCATTCACAGCTGGTGGGGTACATCTCAAAGGTGAGCACTGGCTAATTAATACTAGGAGTCACATTTAATCCCCTTCAATGCCGTTGCTCAATGTCCCCCCCACATTTTAGCAGGTGCCTGGCCATCTAAGGATCTTAGAAGGTAGAGACCACCCCACTCTGCATAAACGTCATCTTCTTCTTTGTATCCCACCCTCTGTCGTGACTTATATAGTGATTCTCTCAAAGAGCAAGTGATCAGCTCATTGTATAGTTGGCAATATTGTCAATGTTCCTTTATAGTAACAACTAAACATTCCAAATATTAAAAACTTCCGCAATTAAAACAAGGAGACAAGAGACCCAAATAAGAGACAGGCTCCCTCCAGTGAGAGACCACTGCCAGCATTAGCTCAGAGTGCTGTGCCTAGGGGAGGACTGCGAATAGGTGGAGCTGGTCCATGCGGAAGGAAATGACTCTGACTTGTATTTTCTTGATGGGCATTGCTGTAGATATAACTTGATTATGTGAGGATAAGCTCTGCTTGCTAGAAATCCCAGACTTCCTCAAAGTTAAGGCAGGAGTGTCTATCTTACTGCATATATAATCTCTTAAAAGTCTGCAGTTGGGAGTTTTGATGTAGAGAACTATACATCACAATACTCACATTAAATGGAAATCAAAGAATGAAAAGACAGAACCTGAGGCTGAGAGGGAAATTTCTGATTTAAAACAAATGAACAAAATGGAACTTGGCATAGGACTAATTGTCTGGAAAATTAAAAGTCACTATGAAAGATTCAGAATGGGAAGATCAAGCCTCCACACACCTGGCTGATTAGAACACCCCAGGACTCTGTTTGACTACAGCTTCTTAGACACCGTAATCCTCTCTAATGGAGAGTCATTGGAAAGAATGTTAGGAATTCATTCCCCAGAGGTGCTTCTAGTGTTCGGAGGGACTGCAAGACATGCAGGCACTAAGATGGCCAGGACTGTTACTGCTGCCCTGTGGCCTGGACACCTTCCGCCTGACCAACACAGATTGGGGGGTTTGCTGGGCTTCTAGGAAAACAGTTAGACAGAGTATGGAGGAGTTAAGCTTGTCTAGAAATCCCATTCTAACCACATGCTGCAGACCAAGAACAGGGTGCCTCGGCTCATTCATGTGCAGAGGGCAAGGGAGGCCTCTGCATGAGGCCCAACAGTAACATCTATCTAAAAGCTGAAACTGTATTTGCATAAACAGAAAAGATGTTGGGAACATAAACATGGGAATAGTAAAGTCAACTGTAATTATTTATGTAATAACAAAAACAAAGTCAGATAACGAAAGAGAATAGTTTTAGTATTTATACAGACATGTGGAATGTTGCTCTGTACACTACAATGTTATATCAAAATTATTTTATAATATGCATTTTAAAATTAATTATTGGGCAATGATGAATTATTAGCTTTTTATTTTGATCGTAATACATTAGGTACTATGCTAGGTGCTTTCACAACATTGATTGAATGGCCATCCACAAATGTGATATCACAGTTATCTCAAAATGGCTGGCATTTGTGCAAATTCTCATGATACAGGAGCTTTGCTTTTTGTGTATTTCTGTACCCCAAGCTATTAACTGAATTTGTTGCACAGTAGTTCATATTAGCTGAAGAAGTCGATGGAAGGAGAGAAGCATGCGTATAGTTTCATGGAGGGATGAATACAGATGGGGGTAAATGGATGGAGATGGACAGAAGGAAGGAGGTAGATGGCATAAAAGATGAATGTGGATGGAAAGATGGAAGAAGTAGATGGATGGATATGGATGGATGGATGATGGATGGATGGATGGATGGATGGATGGATGGGTTGATGTGTGGATGGATGGGTAGAGATGGATGGATGGACAACTATTGCCAGTAAATGGAAGAGAAAGAATTTGGTGCACGTCTTCTTAATTCACTTGCAAATATATCATAGATGATTACAAAAGGGAAACATGAAAAGTAAAACATGTAAAAACAGAAATATAATAGATAATAGAATTTACTATAGACAAAGGTATGAAATGACTCAAGTAATGAACTTGGAAGCTTGGCAGACTGCATTAAATCTGTAGTTACAGTTTATTTTGAAAACACTTACGAGCATTTATTGTTTTATCACTTTCATTGAATAGAATCGTAGTTGAAACAAGCTATTTTCTGTAGCTACTTCCCATATATGGTATCTGATAGCTGTGACTCACATTGCTTACAGATAAGGGAACGAGGGGTGTTATGCTGTCACATTGGTACCATTGTAAATGGTCTGGTGGCTGCAGAAGGGATTCACTGGGATTGCACCTTTTGGAGATGAAGGAAATAAAAAGCACACAGATACTGACTATAACACAGGTAGATTAGCACCAAAACGTTGGCATGAAACCTACTATCAGAGAATGTCACTTTGGAACAAGAGTATGGAGCAACTGAATAGTGCTCCATGATACCTAGCTATCAGCAGCATCCAGCAGATTTCTACACTTGCGGAAAGGTTAAGGCATCTCAGTGTTCACACCTCTCTGCAGATACTGTAGCCACACCAATGAACCGGCCCCTCAATCAGGGTTATGGAAAGAGAACAGATACTGTTAAAACTGTCCAATATTACACTGCTTATAATAACTGAAGAGAAAAAGCTCACTTTGCTGGATGCAGAAAGACCAGGCAATACTCCCTAGGACTGGGTCCTGTTTTACCAAGTTTGAATTTTGAAACACTGCTTATGCCTTGTTAGTGATGCTAGCCAACCCTTCTATGCCATCACTGTCTTCTGAAGGAATAACAACGCCTTCATTCATTCATATTAAAATCCAAGGGAGTGGGAAAGATGGCCCAGAGGTAAGCACACCCACTGTGCAAACACGAGGCGCTGAGGTATGTAGGAAGGTGTGTATGTGATACATTTCACCCTATCCTGAAGGGAGCAGAGACAGTCTAGTGGGAAATGGTGAGTTTTAAGGTAGGTAAGAGACTCCATATCAAGAAATAAGGTGGGAAGCATACATAAAACCTAAAAAGAAGTCTTCCCTAAAGTGGAGCCTGAAGGGTGGAATGAAGCACGAATCCTTTTAGAAGGGAGTGGGGGCCAAAGCAATGCCGCCTGCTCATTACGTAAGGAAAGGCTGCTCCCTTTAGCTTGCTGTTGAAGCTGGATGGAGTTGTCTTTAGTTGAGATAGCCAAGACTTGCTGCTCATCTGTGCATCCCACCAAACGTCCAACAGAAGAGGACAGAAGTGGTGACAAGGGCGTGAGCCAGCACCTACCACTGAGAAACTCAGTTCCCAGCTCCACGCAAAACCCTGACATGAGTCACAGGCTGGGTTCATCTCCAGAGCCTCAGTATACAGGTACCACAGTCCCTGCAAAAGCAGAGACAAGGCTGTTGGGCTGTGTCCCCAAGCACTTCCATCTACCGCACACACAGCACAGGCAGAATGGAGACACAGGAAGCAAAATTTCCCAGGGCCGTGAATGGAAGACTAACCACATGCAGGCCTTATTTGTTCAGAAACAGTCATCAAGCTTACATACATACATACATACATACATACACAGATATGTACATAGACACATGTATACATATGTAAATATGTAGATATATACATGCATAGATATGTAGAAACAGATACATACATGGATACATACATTCTGTCCTGGGAACTTTCTCAGCCACTGAGGACACAGAAGTAGACAGCTACCTTGTCAGGATGGTCACCTAAGAAATTCTCTGAGATCAGGCTAATGACAGAGAAGATGTACACAGCAGTCATGGTAGAAGAATGGTTACCAGACACTCAGGAAACACCTCTTTGAGTCACTGGTATTTGCCCACTGATCTGGAAAAGTGGGCCTTGGGGATATCTGCATCCTCAGACCCCGAGTTGGGAATGAGTTTGTTGTATTTAATACAAAAAACCAGGAGTCAAGGCTGTCAGCGAGGCAGGCAGAAGCATGAGGAGAGGCAGGAGACGGCAGCAACGAGCTTGGCTGTGTCTCCAGGTTCTGACCGTCTCGCCTGAATTGAAATGTTTATAATTTTCTTCTCATATGAATACAAGAAGAGAAACTGTGAGGCATTTTTCTCAAGGAACTCTGGCTTCAGGTTTGAAAGGAGGATCATGACTGTCCCTTCCACAAGGGACTCAGAGGAGGATAGAAGACAGTACCACTTGGGAGTCCTTGGGCAGGAGACAGTGGAGACATGGACTCTGCGCTGGGGAAGGGCATGTTTGGGCCTGATTCCAGTGCCAGCATGACTTGCCAACAGACTGATGCTGGCCCCGGAGAGGGAAGGAAAGTCTGGATCCCAGGATTCTGGCTTTGGCAACTGGGAGACTACTCAACATTTATTTGGAAGAAGGCTGCAGGGGAAGGGTCCAGTTTGGATGCAAACCTGCAGCTCTGGTTTAGTTTAGAACTGTTGGAGCATCCTGAGGATGTTTTGGGTGAGCAACTGCCTAAGCCATTAAGCCGGAAATCACTGCTGAAAAGTCATCGGCTGAGTCTGTGGAGCCTTCTCCGTGTGGTGTTTATCTCCTGTCTAACCAATAATCAGACGTGAGCCGCTTATCAGTGCAGGCGAAGGACAAACCACGTCTGTAATTGTATGTGGCATGCAGAGAGAGAAAAATTGGTTCTGCCACTTCCATGCTCTGATCTACAGCATGTAGAGGGATCTCCGTGTCACACTCGATTCAGACATATGATCAGGAAGATTTGACATAATCTGGGAAAACAATGTAGTCACGGAAAATAATTTTTTTCCTCTTTTGGTTAAAAAGTCACCAAGATTAGGGAAAGTAGGAAGAGCCTAAATGGGGTAAGGGCTTGGCTATATTGCTAAGGTAAAGGCAGACAGCACAGTGTGTGTGTGTGTGTGTGTGTGTGTGTGTGTGTGTGTGTGTGTGTGTGTGTGTAACTTGTTAGGACAGGAAATGATGTGAGCTTGGTGACTTGAGGAGACAGTGCACACTCCTCTCTTGGACCTGAGCAGGCAAGAAAGGGAACAGAGAAGTCACGGACACGCATTAACACACAGTCCTACTGAAAGTGAGTCACTGATTTTTTTTTTTCAAAACTCAAGAATCCCTTCTTCCTGGAATATTCCATTGGATTTTTAAAACTTCTATTAATTCTTTTTAAATTCTCTCTATATACAGCAAGACATCACGGTCCTTCCTACCCCTCAGTCCCTCTCAGCTCTCTCAAGGGTCCCTTGTCACAGCTCCCTTCCAACTTCGTGTCCCCAGTTTCTATTCTTAATGCCACTCAATTATCAAGAACTTTATTCCATGTCTTGGGCACAGGGAGACAGCTGGGCTGCAGTGAATACATATTCTCCCATAGTGTGTGTGCTGCCTAGAATACCGTTCACTCTGTTCCAGTGCACAGCATTTCACTGGCAGAAAGTCACGTAAAACCTGTCACTTGAGATTTGATTCCAATTGTAACTAACTGCATTCCATGGATTCTAGTAGGAGTTCTTGGATTTATATTTTATTTTTACCTACAGTGGAAACACACACACACACACACACACACACACACACACACACACACACCATTTATCAGCTGGTTTCTGGTGACCTCAGGAAGCTTCAAACTGGAGACTCTGGAAAGAGAAGCAGGACAGCTGCTATCTGTGTATTTTGTGTTGGGCTCCAACAGAGAGACCAACTTCCTTGGGATGGGGGCAAGAAGAGAGCTGTCCAAAGAAGCAACAACTCACGGGGTGTGGAGAGTCCTTGAAGACGGGGAAAACAATTACAACACAGATTTGTTTATTCCCATATAAATTTATCTAAAAAGTAAGATAGGATAGGGGTGAAATAAAGCCTCAAGTTACAAAAGAAGGAGCAAAAGCCAGATGTGAAAACATCATGAGAGCCTATTTTCTGGAAACCTAAAATTTTGGTGTGTGTGTATGTTTGTGTCATGCATGTGTGCAAACATATGTGCCCTTGTGTGTGGAGGTCAGAGGTCAAGGTGAGTGTTCTCTACAATTTCACTCCATCTTGTTCTCTGAGAAAGGGTCTTTCAATGAACCTGAAGCTCACCCCCTCAGTAGGACCAGCGAGACAGTATGGGGTCCTCCTGGTTCCACCTTCCTCAGGATTAGGGGGCTGGGCCACAATGTCCAGCTTCATGTATGGCTACTTGGAAACTGAATTCAGGTCCCCGGCGTGTGTGTCAGGCACATCACTGAAATGTGCCTGACAGGAGCCATTCTCTCCTGTTTCTCAAGCTGCCTCACATTCCTGGCACAGTGATCTTCCTGCCTCCTCGGTCTTCGTAGTAGCTTGGTCTGTGCAAATAAACCACAGTGACTTACTAAAAGATTTCAAATTAATATATGAATAAATGGCAAGAAATGTTTAAAAAATAGATATTTGTTTCAGAAAATCACCTTCCTGTATAGTTAGAGCAGCAACACAGTTCAAAGTTTTTGACCCAATAATTGTCTTTGAAGTTAATTTATGACAATCAGAGCAATGTGAAAGGATTGACCTGAAAGAAGAAGAAACAGAACACCATATGACACTCATACAAAGCCACCGATGGTGCTCAAAATGAGATGCAGCCTACACCTCTGAAAATGCCGGGAAGGTGTCAGCGTTAGTGACGCAGACACTGGCGAGTTACCTATAGACCCACACTGTGCGCACTCTAGGGACCCCAGTAAACACAGAGCAAAAGAAGACAGACGTGAAGGTAGGATGGGGACTCGGTGGAGGGGAGAGGAAGAGGGGCAGGTTGGAAGAGGACGCACCAGGCTGTATCATACATGTGTGAAACTCTCAATGGACCCATTTATTTCAAAGGAAGTAGTCAGTCAACAAAGTACCAAGAATGACATGATGATGATAGTGACAAATGCAGACAAAGTTTGCCTAACCCAAGAGCTGTCCCTCAGCGAAGGGACTCTTCCAACTATGTATTTCACCTCTCTATGGAGGTTTATTAATCTTAATGTTTTAGAAGAAAATTTTGTTCCATCTAGTTTCTCTATTGTTTAATTTCATGTAATTCTTCTTAGTCTTTATGGTGTCATTGCTTGTACCTGAGGTTTACATTCTCCTAAAAGAAGCAATTATGTAAATTATTATTTCTTGCCATCTACTTTGTTTAGTTTTAGTTTTTTCTTGTTTTTCCAAAATCTTAAGTTGCACCATTAAGTCACTTATTTGTGCTATTTTTTCTGATTTTTTTTTTTAATGTTGGAACTTAGAGCTATAAACTTACCTTTTGTTTGTTTCTTTGTTTTTGGTTTTTGAAGACAGCGTTTCTCTGTGTAGCCTTGGCTGTCCTGGACTCGCTTTGTAGACCAGGTTGGTCTTGAACTCACAGAGCTCCACCTGCTTCTGCCTTCTTGAATGCTGACATTACAGGTGAGTGCCACTGCTCCTGGCTTATAAACTTATCTTTTAGATCTATTTTTAATGTGTCCCAGAGGATTTGTTGTGTTGTATTTTCATTCTCACTTAATTCCAGCAATATTTTAGTTTCTTCTATTGCCTGTTCATCATTCAGTAATGGGTTGTTCAGTCTTCATGGGTTTATACAAGTTACTACATTGTAAATTTCATCCTGAATCCACAGATAAGTGTAGCTACCATCCCTAACCAAAGAAAACTCTCTTTATAGCAAATAGACTCACACACACACACACACACACACCTGAACATAATGTGGAAATAACAGACCCTGGGGAACTCAGCCTCAGTGGTTATGTCGACAGCATAACTTTTACATCTATGGCTCAGGAAATATCCCAGAGGAGGAGGAAGAAAGATTGTATGAGCCAGAAAACCAGGAAGTGCACCGTGACTCAGTATCTCCTAGAAACGGCTGCACAAACAGGACCAGAACAACCGAGGTATCAATGGGCACGCTAATGGAGAACATTTCGCCAGGCCCCACCCCTAGACAGAGGACAACAAACAGCTAGAAAGTTCTGGGAGAAGGAGAATGAGCCTCTCTCCGGAGCACGCCCTTCATGGTTGCCCAATGCACAGGGATCAGCCGAAGCCATTCACATACAAGCAATAGCCACAGACACAGCAGGCGGTATTTACACGTACTTGTGCATACACGTTTGCCTACACTCATGTCGATGTAGCAATAACATCCAAAACAAAAGAATATTGACCTCAGAGTGGAAGAGTTCACAGGAGAGGCCCTGGAGTGTTTAGATGACAAAGACTGGAGGGAGAAAAGGAAGCAGGAAGTTACATAATTATGTATTTGGATTAAAAACATATTTTTAAAAACTCTCCAAGGGAAACAGTTCCAAAAATCATTGATTAAAATATCAATTAAGAAAACAAAAAAGGAAAAGATGAACATTTCTATAAGTATACGGGAAGTTAAACTATAAAATGTTCAACACTGCATCAATTTATCAAAATATTTACAAATATGAATTTTAAAAATTGAAAGATGAGAGCTCAATGCAGAAATGAAGGTTTGACTGTCAGCACACACTCAGAACGTTGACCTTGATGAAGCCTGGCCAACGCCTGAAAGGCCATTCCTAACCCACGCACAAACTAAAGGGCAGTGCAGCTCAGTCCACGTAGCCGATTGAAAACACGAAAAGGACAGCTTAGCAGGAGAAATGTGAAACTGCTCTTCCTTGTAAATATGGATGTGAATAAATTTACACTGATTTAAAACAGAAGAAAATATATGTTAAGCAAATAATACAGCACAAGTAAGTAGGCTCGCCTAAAAATCTAAGGATGTTTCAAGAACTAAAATATTAGAAATCTGTTACTAGTCATTCATGCGGGGCACATTTAAGAGATTAACTCGCTTTCTTTCTTTCTCTCAAGTATACACATACTGTTATAGATATTTGTAACTGTAGCTATTAATATATCTAAACTTTTTAATAACTTGAATTAATTAAAAATTAATTATCCTCACAAACTTGAAGAGACAGTCTTGTCACAGACATATGGTTCCGGGAAGGAGTCTAGAGAAAGTGTAATCTCGACGGAAAGCTTGGGAGCAATGTCACCAAGAAGCAGGAGGTGAGGCAGCAGGGCCCCGCGAGCTCCAGCTTTCTGCAGTCCTCCGTGTGTTTCAGGCAGAGCAGCAAGATGGAGCACAAGATGCAGCAAGCACCAGAAGGGAAGAGACCACTTACACTGCGATTTCCTCCGGCAATATCAGCACACAAGGAGATCTGGCAGAAACTATCAGTTACCTCCTCTGTAAGATCAAAATGGATGTGACGGGAAGTAAAAACATAAGCATCAATATTTTTCTATATAGTACAAATACATAAATAACTTATAAATAGAAAACTTTTGATCTTTAATAAACACTGAAAAGTAATTATAAAATTATATAAATTATATAAATTATATATGTGAAAGATGTTTATAGAAAGACAAAAACATTGTTTTTTAAAATTATAGAATTTTATTAATTCTTTGAGAACCTCATATGTGCATAAAATGTGTTTTTATTGGAGTCACTTCTCCATTAAAATTAAAATATTATTTTAAAATATTTGTAAGGTAAAAAATAGAGATATACCGTAATTTTAAATTGTTCCCATTACTCCATAAGTTGACTACAATTCAAATTAAAGAAGTCAACATAATTGTTTTACTAAATTGTATTAGAAAAGCTAAATCTAAGAATACAAAAAATATTTTGAAAATTAATACCAAAGGCTGTCAGAAAAAGCAACACATGTTAATGGTAAGGCCTTTCTTTTCAGTATATATTAATTCTTTAAACTAAGAACTTCATTGGCATTTTCATGTATGTATACACTGTGATTTGATCATACCAACCCAACTTTAATGCAGATATATAACATACAAATAGATTAATATGATGAATCTATTAATAAAAAATATTTTATAGGGATTCAGTATTTTACAAGTCCTGTCATGTTAAAAAAAAAAAAAAAAAAACAAACTCACCAACTGCAGAGATAAGAGCATAAAAAAGCAAGACAAGAGGAAACATCAAAACAAAGCCATAGAAATTCATCAGCAATAGCAATAAGTATCAACAGTCTAAATTAAGACAAACACTAAGTATAAAGATGATTTTGTGTGTATTTACACAGTTATTTAAAATATACATAAACACAAAGTCAGAGAAGGAGACAGCAAAAATATGGGGAAAAACTATTAAAACATAGCTGGAACAGCTTTGTTATAAGAGCAATGTTAAAAAATAAAAAATCGGTATATAGTGCACCACTAAGGAAAGAAAGGTGCTAGGGAAGGATGAAAGAAAGGTTAGTGAGCACGAAGTGTGGAAAGCTAGGAGATGCACGGAGTTACAAAGAAGGCTTTGGAAGGCCATCGTCACAACCATGATAAAAGCATTAATACAAGTTCTCAATGACTGTTACTAAAACAACAAAAAATTGGTAACAATATAGGAAAATTACAAAAGTTTAAATATAATATAATAAGCACTGAGACCATGTTCTCAAGCCTGTGCAGCTGTTACAACATGAAACACTATCCCATAAAGGAATCCTTAACATGTCTGCAAAATGACTAGTGATATAGACAGTGTTATTTGAGTAACAGAAATTAAGTTGTAAGTTAAATCATTAAAAATTATATTTATGTTTTTTCTTTTGCAAGACAGGGCTTCCTTCCTAGATCTCATGCTGGCCTTGAACCCAGCTTGACACCAGGGTGACCTTCCTGCCTTTAGTTCTGGAATGCTAGGATTATCGGCAAACACCATGCCCAGGTTATGTGGTTCTGGGGATAAAACCCAGGGCTTCATGCAGACTAGCCAAACACACCACCAACTGAGCTGCATCTCCAGCTCCTAAGTATTGGATTAAAAAAATTAATAACAGTAAAATAATAGCACCGCGATAGTTATTAAACAAGATAAAATATTATTTACTGAAAGTTAGGGGGTTCTTCTTAGTTACCTGGATGCCAATTTAATTCCACTTTAAAAGATACTGGCTTAGTAGCCAGATAAATCCAGCAAAACTCATAAATGAGCTAATAAAACAAATAGCAATGACAGAGGAAACATCATGAAACACAACAACAAAGTCAAAAGTCATCTCCGTTGGGAAGTTGTAAGCCTGGCTGAGTGTGGAGAGGGGTTGTTGCAGCCGCTTTCGGGAGCCTGATGCTGGAGCACCTGAGGGCAAGAGCAGCATGGGCTGTACAGTGAGTCTGTGGAGTGAGTTTGTCTTGAAAATTTTCAGTCTGTGAAACATAGACATATAAAGCTTCATAGGAATGTAAAAGACAATAGCATTAGTCATGGAAAAGTCCACGCATTTAAAAGACAGAAAATATTGTGAACATCTTCATAGTAATGTTTTGAAATTTAGGAAAAATACTATAAAACATAAATCAATCCTGTAAAATGTACATAACTGCTATAGAGCATAAATTGTAAAAACCCCATGTGTTAAAAATCCTTTAGTATTTTCAACATTAAAATCTGCTTTTGAAGAAGGCACTTTCCTGGATAATCATCTCCAGCATTTAACCGGAATCTCATGCAAACTTTTCGAGGATCGGACTGAATGCTCCCAGCTGTTTTGTGAGGGTTGTCCAGCTCTAATGCTAAGCACATGCACACAGTGGAAAGAAAAGAAGATGCAAGGCCCCCCTTATTCCATTTATGAATATTTAAACATGTTTTAAACAAACTGAGGGTAGGGCACATAAAACGATTTTTAGAGATTCATTTGTGTTTGTGTGTGTGTGTGTGTGTGTGTGTGTGTGTGTACCATAGGCGTGCCGGTATCTCTGGAGGCCAGAAGAGGTCATCAGGTCCCCTGGAGCAGGAGTTACATGGGAGAAGGCATTGTGGGACTCTCTGCCCCCATGTAGGTTCTGGAACCAAACTCAGGTCCTCTGCAAGTGCTCTTAATCCCTGACCTATCTTTCCAGCCTCCATTTCAAAATATTTGGTAAGGTTTTCTGTAAATGTTTAGTTCTTTATCATCAAGAAACACATTAAAATGTTAACGTTGCCAATTTGAAAAGCCCTAAAATTGCTGAAAAAACATGCTTCTGATATATAGATTAGCTTAACCAAGGTAGGAAAATATATGCTAAATATCGATGGCACCATCTTCTGGGCTGGGGTCTCGGTCTGAACAAGAAGGAGTTAAGCATCATTTCCTCTCTCTACTTTTTCATGTGAATGCAGTGTGCCACCTTCTTCCCCATCATGACGGATTGTGCCTGTGAACTGTGCACAAATACAGCATTTTTTCCCCAAGCTGCTTCCTGACAGGTAGAGAAAAGTAACTGACACATCTGTTCAGTAATTCATTATAATCATATCAAATCTCACTCCTGGTACCAGTTTCTGCTTTAGATCAATTCCTATTGACGTGATCAAACAACTTTGGAAGAGGTAAAGGGGATTTTTGTTTGTTTGTTTGTTTGTTTTGTTGGGGGGAAGCTTGTTTTGTTTACAATTTTGTGGTCCATTGTGAAGGGAAGACAAGACAGGAACCCCAGGCAGGAATCGAAGCAGAGACCATGGAAGATGGTTACCCACTGGATTGCTTAGTTACTTTTCTTGTACACTCCAGGCCCACCTGCCCAGGAATGACATCGCCCATTGTGCTCTCTCCCTCCCACATCAGTTGTAAGCATGAAATACCCAACAGACTTTCCCATTGTCCAGTCTGATGGTTCTTCAACCGAGGTTCCCTCTTCCCGGATAGGCTGACAAGTGAAGCTAACATCAAAAAGGCAGCCTGTGAAACCATCTTTTAACATGTAGAAAGAAGTATCCAAAAAAAAAAAGACATCTTAAGGAATTTAACACTCTCAGTTTTTGTTGCAATCTCACGAGTTACTGTTGTCTATTTCATTTATAGTGGGGAAATTGGCCTACAAGTCTGAAGCAGTTTACCCAGAGTCAAAAAGTCCAAGTGATAGTTTGGGTGTGAATTCTGACCCCGCAGCCTACATACAAGACATCAGGTACTTCAGTGTTCAAATGCAGGCATGTCAATAATATTCCCCAAATTTGCCTCAAACACTCACTTGTAATGTGGGCAGCAAATCCATTTTCTTGCTTATAACATATTCATTCATTCCATAAATTTTTATTGAATGAATGTGTTTCTAAGTCAGTCTTTACTATAATGAATGAATGAGAAAATCAACTTAAAAAAATAAATGCTCATTTTGGCTTATAGTTTGGAGGGCTCAGTCCATGATTTGTTAATGCTATTGCTTTTACCCATGGTGAGAGGAAGACTACAGCAGGCAGTGTCCTAGCAAGAGGCAATGACCTAGAAGTAATAGTATTGTCACCATTATAACAAATAAATAATTTATGTCAAACTGCTTCAAATGTAGTGATTGATACTTGCAAGTTTTCCTCCAATGTTAAGTGTTTACTATCCTCCATCATCATTGACACCATTATAAGATGTCTGATTTCCACTGAATTATTGAATTTTCTTTAAAATCCAAGTAAGAGTTTAGTGTTGTATTTAGTCACAATGTCACTGATAAACATATCTGAGACCAGTACCTTCCCTTGAATGTTTAGACTCCTCCTGTATCTGTTTAGAAAGCTGACGCTTCCTGGCTGATGTCTACTTCACTGTCCTGAGTCCTCCCCTCCCCTCTCTTATTTTCTTTTAGCTCTGTGTTGTCTTTGTCTCCTTCTTACCTTCCCAATCCCTTTTCTCTGTCCCACTCTTCACATTCACAAGCAGAGATAAAGCATCCATGTGCACCCTGCCAGGTCACAGGGTCCAACTCTGCTTCCTCAGCACAGCCCCCAAAGCCATCAATAACTTGAAGAATGAGTCTCTAGCTTGAGCAGCTCTGGGACTATTAGGCAGTTGGTGAATGTGTCATTTATGGCACATGGTCGGGGAGCTGCCTCACTCATCACCTCCCAGTGGGCAGGGGTAGAGTGGAGTTCCCAGGCTAGACAAATGGTTGGTAGAGCCCCATTCTGGTCACCTGAATGTGCCTCACATGAACAACTTTTCTTGCTGTGTAGCATGTATATTGTTACGCCAGTACCTCCTCTCATCAAACCATCAGCATCTAGCAGCGCCTCCGTACACTGGGTCCTCCCTCAGCATGGCTGGTTGGGGGACAGCTGGATAAAGCACAGCGGGGTCTGGAAGTGGCAGCCTCTCTCCAGAGAAAATCACACGTATTGCCATTACCCGAGGCAGAAACCCACCTGTAGGGCCATGGGCACAGTGGAGATGAGCAGTGCCCATGAGAAGGAGCCAGGAGGGGGATGGGGAAAGGGTAATGCCCAAGGAAGCCAACACTCCCTAAATTCTAAGGGCAAGTTGGCCCTCACAGTAGTGGTGACACACTGAAATAAACAAGTAGAGGATGATCAGTGCTGCCTCTTAAGGAGTGCTTTGTCTGGAAGCCACAAGGTTCCTGCAGAGACAGACTCAGGCCCACAGCTCTGCATGCGCCTACTTACACACACGGGTACAAAGCAGGAGCTAAAATGGACTGTGCTCTGAAAGAAAGCGCCATTCTCATAGCCGATGCTCCACAGGAGTTTATGACACAACACATGTGAGCAGATAAGGAAGTATGCACACTGTCCCCAAGGGACTCGGATATGAGGAAATGGGAGCCAAAATGCCACTGAGGCCAGGTGTCAGAGCAAGAGTGCTCACAACCCTCTTCTTTACAGACAATCATCACAAGCCGGAAGCCAACACAGAAGAAGCATGTCTGACTGGAGAAGCAAGGGAATCCTCGTAGTTAAATCATGACCATGTTTCTAGAAACACCCCCTCAGAACCATCACAGGCCACTTCTCTGCTCCTGACCTGCCATTTGAAAGTAACATGGACTTGTCCAAAATTTGTCCCCAAAGTGGGTGGGTCCTTTGTCACCATGAAGAGTTCAGATGCTTACCCCTGCCTGGCCCCATTGGGGAAACAGTACTGCTCTGGTTTCTTCCCACAGAACTGCTTCCTGACTGCAAGGCATCGCACTGATTGTAGTGACAGCTCTTGAGCTGGCATTAGACAGATTCAGGTGCCTCAATGTTTTGTGTGGCTGTGGAAAACAACGCAACCTTTAGTCTCATGGAATTGCCTGGTTCAGCCTCCTTGGTACCCCTTTTCTTCAGCCTGGATCCAAAGATGAGACTTAGCCCACAGGAACTAAGTGATCTGACCTCCTTTGCTGTTCCTCACTCGATCTTCCCTCCATGGAGCAACTTCTTCTTAGTTCCCTTGGAACATTGCTTCACCAAGCTTGCTTGCTCCCTGTTGCCAAGGATTTGCTCAGTTTTACTAGCATGCCCCTAGCGGGTATGCCCTTCTCCTCAGTCTGAGATTGGCCCTAAGCACAGGCTCATTCATTCCTGAAGTGTTCCTGAGGGGCTCTTCTGAGCACACAGCTTGAAGTCTGGGAGTCTGATTCCCCGTTCTTTGTTCTGCACAGGATCCTCAGCACCCCAGCATCCTCAGCGATGACAGCTACATGTATGCACAGACACACAGATATACAGACAATACATGGACATAGGTCAATGGAGCAGAGCATGGTGGCACATACCTATAATCTCAGCATTTGGAGGCCAAGGTAGAAGAAAGGTTTAAGACCTACTCATATTCTTTCTTCCCCTTGTAGCACATTTGCTTTGATTCTTTACCCTCTGAATCATACAAGTTGTATATTATCCATGAAACTATGAACCAATGACCTAGTGGCAAGGACCATCAAGTGGCCTCCAACTCCCGCCATTTCTCCAGCCCTTGGTCCCTCATGTTCAGCAACTAGCGCCTGTCCCCCAACCCATTTCAAAACAGGAAGAAAGATGCGCACAGCACATCGCAACCCAGGCGCCACATGCTGCAGCTCACTTTCCCTGCATTGAGTGCATCAGGGGCACGGTGTGGGCATTGTGCAGGCACATGGCGTGGCATCCAGGCATCCAGCTGGGCGGCCCTCTTTCTGTTTGATAAGCTGGATCACAATCTATCCAGCGAATCATGAGCTTGCATGAGGTGAGGCTGTGGAGACTGTGTCCTTGGATGCTGGTGCCATTTGATGTCTGTGGGACAGCGGCTTTCCAAAGGCAATGGTATTTATATGCTTCATCTTCAGGGAAGTTGTCCCGTTGACTTTTAAAGTCCATGACATTTCTGTCACAGGAAAAGTCCTTAGGAGATACTTCTTTTTGATGTCTTGTCTTGTTACCATTTTGTGGTGTTTTGTTGTCGTTTGTTTGCCAACCTGAAGTTCACTGTAGTTTTGATCCCCACTTCTCTCACTCTGAGTAAAATCCAGCAGTTTCCTCCAACCTCTCTTATAATTGCAGTTTTCCCAGGTTCTTCATCATGTCTCAATCTATTTCCAGAGACTTTCATATGTGGCAGGCGGTAACGTTTTGTCACGTGTGTTAGTACTGTTTTAACATCACTTGATTCTCTTTTGATCTCTGTTTATCAATTCTTTGCCACATAGAAATGTTTAATCTTTATGCAATAGAAAATGTCTAAGATTTCCCTTCACCCACATGAAGTGTTTGATTTACATGTGTTTCCCACCCCAGTTCGTTTGCCAAAGGCGTGTTGGTATTTTAACAACTGTAAAGTTGTCATTCTCCTGCACAGCCTCTCGTATATTCAGCCGGCCCGGGACACTCTCATTTATCCGACTTGGCTTTGTTTTTCCTTTTCTCATTTAACAACCTTTATGTATCAAATCTGGCAAGTCTATTAAGACTGTTATTGGGGGGGAAAAGTTCATCTTGAAAGAGAAAATAGACCAGAAAATACTGAGTGTAAATTTTGCACTTTCCCACTGACTTAGAGAATTTTAACTTTGAGTGAGTTTCACCTGCATTGTGCCCCCACTTCCATAACATGGCTTTTCCTACACTTGGCAGCAATATATTCTATTTCTCCTCCCACTTCACAGCTCAGAAATATTGGCCCATAGACCAGGAATATGAGAAAGAGACTGTGATTGACATGCTTAGGGGAAGAATGGCAAGATGTCGAGGGAGAAGATGAGGTGGCAGTATGTACCCATGAGAAAATGTGAGAGTCTGTGGGTGCAGGTATATTTAACACCGATAGAGCTAAATAATTCAAATGCAATTGGGGTTTGAATAATAACAGGAAAGATAATGATTGCTAATTATAGAAGGTAAAACTGAATTGTTTCATTTTTCCCTCCAGTTGCCGAGGCATCACATTGAAACAACAGATGGTGAGCTGGCTATTTGGATAATAGATAGATTGAGAGAGAGGTGACAAGCAGGTATAGAGATATGGTAACTGATAAAAAGGTAGAGAGTGAGTATATTAGGTAGATAGATCATAAATCATAAATACATAGATACCATACAGACAGATAATAAATAGGTAGAGAATAGATTATATAGATGATAGCTAAATGTTGACTAGATGGATAGATAAATAGATTTCAGAAGAAACACAAACATTAGACAATAGTTAGATAAAGACATGTAAACAAACACATAGGTAGACATACTGAGCCATAGTGGACATCCTTGCAATGCTAGCATCTGAAGACTAAGGTGGAAAGATAATGAGTTCAGGACCTTGTCTCAAAAGAAAGAAAAAGAGAAAGGAAGGGAGGGAGGAAGGAAGGAAGGAAGGGAGGAAAGAGGAAAAGAATGAACGAACAAACACATATATACATAGATACAGACAGAATACAGTATGACAGATACTTTGCAACACTGTAGTTGTGGTTGTGATTTTATATAATATAGAGGTTTGTGAAAAGCAGTTTTCCCTAATGGTTCTAGTGAAAACTGGTGAGTAATTTCACCCAAGAGACAGGATGCTGAAGTGCGTGTGGTGATTATGAGTCTGGGTTTGTTTGGGTTGCTTCCTCCACACTAAACACAGCGTGGAGAGGGCTGTAGGAACATTACAGAGCTCCCCCAAATTCCCAGCTCTCCTCTGAGGGCTCGGCAAGGACACAAGGATCTCCTGCTCTCCCCTCAGCTGAGACACTCCCTACTGCTCTGTATCATTAGGCAGGGATATTCCTGAGCTAAGAAATGGTCTCTACTTAAAGCGTAATCTTAGTGGAAGCTCTTTATCTCCATCATGAATAAAATGCTATGGACAGACATGCAAACCCGGGAAGGTGGAATCCAGCAAAGTGGCAGCCACTGGGCTCTCCCTTCCATGCTCCCACAGATTTCTTCCTACTCTCTCTATGATTATTTATGTTTATCTGTATTGTTTTTGCTTAATTACATGTTGTGTTGCATCTATCTTGCTATTTCTGAAAAAAAAATAGCACTTAATAAAGTGAAAGAAAACAGGTAGCTGTCAGGAGCTGACAGTCTGTTGATGTATGTAAAATATAGCCAAGCAGGTGTTCTAGAAAACACTTCACTGAGAAATAAAGAATTCTAGGAATACAACACTGCTCTTAACACACAGGTAATGGCTCTATATGCCCTTAGGAATACGTTTATCCTGAAACATTTATAGCTCTCATCCTTCACCCAAGAGCCCAGAACCCTGAAAGTTGCCAGGCAGCGGAGGGTCGCCAGCCCTGATACCCAACCTGGCTAGATGGAGAGGCAAAGAACATTTTCCAGGGGCAGCTGTTCCCCAACGAAGCTGAGTTTTCTCACCAAAATCTTAAGAAGCCAATTGTGGGCGCTTGGTGGTGGACAGATCTGAACCATCAATTTTACTTCTTTATGCATTGGGAGTATCACACACACACTTTTCTTCGCAGGGATGAAGTTCACAGCCACAGCATTCACTGCATCTTGGTTCATTGCTTGGGCGAACCACCACCTGTGTTGTTAGATCAGCCTGTTACAGAAGTCCACCATCACGAGGTGGGTCTCAAAGGCACAGTTCCAGCTGTGGGATTTTGGTAAGCCAATTCTCACACCCCTGGAGAGGTTTGAGTCATTTATGGTTAAAATGTGTTAGAATGTGTTTTCATGGGAAAAACATATAAATGTAGCAAAATCAAAACAAGCTTGAATCTTTGGCAAGATAGTAAGTGCAAGGTAGGAGTGACTGGCCATCCACGCTCCTTCCTGGATGTTCGCTGGCAAAGATGTGGTCCTGGCTACGTTGCTGAGTGTATCAGTGTTTACTGGCTGGCTGCACCTGCTCTTATGACAGTTTGGGCTCCTATGGTCAAGGTCATTGGTGGATGGCTAGAAGAGCACCCACTCTTATTAGTAGGAAGTGTACAGCCACACGTAAGCTTGTCTGGTATATTTTTCACTTCCTTCCTCTTCTGCAGATTCTTCTCTCCAAAGCACAAATGCCACTTTTCCTTGCAGGCCATCTGGACTCCAGTGACAGAGCAGGGCTGGGTTTTCCTGGAAGACCTGGGGCCTCCACGTGGGGCCCAGAGCGCATCCGGGAAGAGAGGGCGCAGAGCATCGGTATGCAAATGAACATATCAACAGTCTGTCTTGTCAAAATCTATTGTGTCACAATTATTACCACAAGTCCCACTTTGCTGCCAGGGATTTTACATCCGTGACAGCTACAGGAAGATGAGATCTTTCCCTCTCCCCCAACCCCCTCTTATTTTCCTTACAGGCATATGGCGTACCAGCCCAGCAGGGTGAATCAATAGACAGTGAATCGCACCATTAAATGCGGGCCTGAGGGGCCACACCACACAGCAGCGAGAATTTTAAAAGGAGAGAGTGTCCTGCACACAAGCCCAGCTGCCTCCCCTACCTGGTTGGCACTGCCTTGCGGTGGAGCCTTCTTGACCCGGAAACACTGTTCTAGCCCCTGTCGCTCCTAAATCCCATGTTTGTCCTAGACATCGCTGCTGCGTGCAGCCTGCGTGAGCCAGGGGTGAGCCTTATTCCAGGTGCTGCTGGCATGGAGCAGGACGTAGACAGCCCCCGGGGGTTAACCCTGGCTATTTGTACAGACACAGACTTCCTTACCAACCCCAGATGAGCTGAACTTCCACTTGTCCACAGTTTCACGTTCCAGAGAGAATTGGAGCAAAAAGACAATATGAGTTTTAAATATGTGCGTTTAAGTCATAGATATCTTACAATTCTGTAAAACTGTTTAATCAAGCTGTCATTTTGTCATTAAGGCATTTTCCTAAAGACCTCTTGCTCACCAATTTCTTTTCTCGGTGTTTTCCTGAGCACCAGTATGACCTGTGGTTCCTCTCAGTCTCTTTCTTTCAAGCACATTGTTAGCTTTTTGTTACGTGAGCAATCAGCTGAGACATTGATAATTAACTCTGAGAGAAGGGGCCCATTTTGGCCCATTTTGGGAGGTTCGAGTCCACTGTTAGTTGAGCTTACGGCCTTGGGCCTGTGATGAGGTTGTTACATCATCGGGATGATGTGAACCGGGATAAAGGGAAAGAGGAGCCGTCTCGAGTTTCTCATCCGCTACAGCGACGACTTCCACTACTTCTCCACAGGCTCACTGCAAAGGCTCCGTCACCCTCCTGCAGCAGCAGATGTTGGGGACAAAGACTATAATCCACAGGTGTTTGGGGCTGTCTTGTATGCTCACCAAGCATGCTTACTATCGATTTTGCATGTATTGCGTGAGAGCCCGCTCTGATTTTTCAGGCTGCTTTTCCTGGTATAATCTATAGTTAGAAAAACAATTAGCATCATGGACCACTCTATAATATAACATGTAGCCAAGCAAAATTTGAATTTGCTTTTTTTTATGGTTTGATATTCTCTATTATACTCTTCCATACTCATTAACAGTCTCTATTTATTTGGCAACTGAGAAACTGTTAGTCTCAAGCCAAACAGTTGTCTTCACAACCCATGGTGTGTGAGATTGTTTATCTCAAGGTCAGGGGACAGGATGTGGTCATATGACCCAGAACCTGGGACCGAAGAGGCCAGTGACCTAACAGCTTCAAAGGGTGTTGAGGTGTCTTAGTTCCTCACTCCAAAAGGGCTGCAAGGGTGGACGTCTCCCCTCCATTAGTACAACTGATAACGAGCTCTAATGGGAATGAGAGAAAGCCCGGCAGGTGGCCTCCCAGACAGCACATCCTCACCACGCCATTTGTCAGTACGGCCTAGACTAAGAACAGGGCCAGTTCTGCCTTAGACCCTGCGCTGCCACTGGCTGGATGTGTGATGTGGCAGATTCTAAGCCTCCAGGAGACAAACAGACCAAGGTTAAATGACTTCCCCGCCTGCCAGTCCCATTGCAACCTTGATGCCCTCAGGGCGAACACTTACATTGCACAGTGTTTAAAGGGGTGGGGATGGAGGGATTGTTCGGTGGTTAGAGCACTTGTCACTCTTCCAGAGGACTCCAGGTTGATCCCCATCACCCATGTCAGGCCACTCACAACTGCCTGGGACTCCAGCGCCTGGAAGATCCGCCACCTCTCGCCTCTAGGAATACCGGCATTCATATGCTTACACCCACATATAGACACGTACTAAGAATACTGAAAACATTAAAAGCTAACTGCTGGATTACTGTTCATGGAATCCCCAGGTAATCCGGCAGCCATGGTGGCCCAACACATTTGACCATTTGCAAACTTAGCTCATGGTGTCTAGGCAGGCACTATCATAAACACGTCTGCTGGCACGCTACTTATTTATATAGGTTAAAGTTGTTTCTGACTCACAAGTTTATCAAGCGATTATTGTGGTGGTGGGGCAGGCAAAGAAGACAACTTCTCTGAAGAACTTCAATGAAGATGAACTTACATAAAATGGAACTCAATGCTGGTACATCTTCTAATTATCTGAGAAACACTCTATCAATATTTAAATGCCTTTCTTGTACTATTTATGGGAACATTCTCCACCACATCACAGATTCAACTGACTGAAAATCTCTATGGGTGTCCACACCAGGTGCTAGTATTTTTGGTTTGAGTTTGGGGTTTGTGTTAGCTAGTTTTATGTCAGCTTGACACAAGCTAGGCTCATGGGAGAAGAGGGAGTCTTGCATTCACCAGATTGGCCTGTGGGCAAACCTATAGGCCATTTTGTTTTATTAGTGTTCGTGGGAAAGAGGACATCTCACTGTGTGTGGTGCCATCCCTGGGCTGGTGTCCTGGGTTCTATAAGAAAGCAGGATGAATAGCTATGAGGAGCAAGCCAGCAAGCAGCATCCCTCTATGGCCTCTGCATCAGCTCCTGTCTGCAGGTTCCTGCCCTGCTTGAGTTCCTGTCCTGACTTCCTTCAGTGATGAACAGTGATATGGAAGTGTAAGCTAAATAAAGCCTTTCCTCCCCAAGTTGCTATTGGTCATGGTATTTCCTCACAACAACTGTGATCCTAAGAAAGGGTCTCATGTAGCTCAGGCTAACTCCAAACTTACTAGGTGGCTAAGCATAATGAACTTCTGAAGCTCCTGCTTCAGGAGCTTCAGTGTTGGAGTGTTAGAGAGTGGAGTGTTAGAGTCACAGGCATTTACTGCCACACCCAGTGTGGGCCGTGCTGGGCTCAAACCAGAGTGTTCTGCATGCTAGGTAAACAGTCTACAGACGGACTTTCATCTTTAGCCCACAACTACACACACAGACATATATTTGTGTGTGTGTGTATTCACACGCACAAACGCAAACACATACACACAGAATGAGTGACTATTTGACTGTATGTGTGTTTGTGTACTCTGTATGCACAATGCCCACAGAAGCCAGAAGAAGATAGATCAATGGGAACTGGAGTTAGAGAGGGTTGGGAGCCACCACGTGGGTTTTGGGAATCAAATCCAGGTGCCTTGGAAGAGCAGCCAGCGCCCTTAATCTCTGTGTCCATCACTCCAGCCCCAACCAACATGCATTTTTATTAGCCTCAAGAAATGCACTCAGGATAGATTCTGACTACTCCTAGAACCCTCTCTTCTGTGTGAATGTGAGTGTGAAGTATTCTAAGTTCATCGAGCTGAAGTGCAAATTAGTACCGATGCTCATGGATGCCCACACAGTGGAGCCTGTTGCCTTCCTCTGCAGGTCGAAAGCAGGCTCACTGCAAGAACACCTTGGATCCCTGTCAGGGCTTCCTACCCACAGGGCAATCCGATTGTTACTGTGCAGATAGACATCCGCACATATCCCAAAACAAGACCAACAAGTTCAGTTCACAAAGGTGCTTGGCTAGAAAAGCACTTCCCAGAGTTTTATCCTGGCTTCATTTGTTCCCTAATCAGTGTGTGTGTGTGCCTGTGCATGTGTATGTGTGTTAATAGGTTAATAGCACATTATTTTTCTTTCATCTTTTCTTTGCTTGGCCATTCCTAGGGACACTGAGGCATGTCTGTTATTTGATTATGATACTCTAGTCTGGGTTGGACTGGAGATGATAGGATCTCATGCTTCACGGAGTTTTACTATTCTGCTTTAATTCTTTCCTCCCTGAATCTGAAATGCAAACAGTGAATTTACCATTTTAAATATTCCCAGATAAAATGCTGGCTGCCCGTCCGAGTCACTGTTCTGTTGCTGTGAAGAGACGCCATGACCAAGGCAATGTAAGAGAAAGCCGTTCACTGGGGCCTTGCTCACAGTGAGTACCTGAGCACATGATCGTGAGAGTGGGGAGCTCGGCTGCTGGCAGGCAGGCATGGCACTGGAACAATAGCTGAGGGCTTACATCCTGACCTGAGGGGAGAGGGGGCAAGGGAGGGAGGGGAGGAGGGAGAGATAGAGTGTATCTGGCAAGGCCTTTTGAAACTTCAGAGGTCACCCCCAGTGACCTCTGAACAGTGACCTCTGAACAACCTCCTCCAACAGAGCCATAGCTCCTGTCCACCAACTGGGGACCAGACATTCAAATATGTGATGTGAGCCTGTGGGGACCATTCTCATTCAATCCACCACACTTAAGCATGAAGCTGAGTTCTATCCCCAGCACACACATGAAAGTGTGTGCATTTAGCATTCCTGTCACTGGGGAGTGGGGGCGAGAGGATCCTGGAGCCTGCTGTCCAGGCCGGCCAAACCATTCATCTGCGGGTTCAGTGAGAGGAGAAGCCCTGTTTCAAAGAGTAAGGTGGACAGCAACTGAAGAAGCCTCTTGCCTCACCTCTGGCTTCCACACACATGTGAGCACCAACGTGTACACATGTTTATGAGTATACACACACACACACACACACACACACACACACACACACCAATGCCAGGGAGTGAACTTGTGCATCACCAACACATTACCCAGAGCTCACCACTCCCCAAGCACTTGACAATTCAATTATCTTCATCTCAAGAGTCAGCTGTCTTTAAGGAGTAATGTTTTCTTTGCTAACTAGGGTAGGAAACATGAGCTAGCAGAGAGACAGCAGACTTAGGCTCCTCAAGTTTGCTCAGAATGAACCCCTCGAGACCCTGCCCCTGCTCACCTGACGTGTGTTGTTTGCCTTTTACTGTTTGTGCATAAATTTCCTTCATACCCACAAATTATGCTTACAGGACACTGCTTATCTAGTTCTTCATACAATTCTCTGGAAAACATGTAATTGTAGAGTTTTCTCTGGAAATTCTGTGCAGTCCCGAGATGATGCCATTTAACAGATGAGTCCTAACTGAGCCTGGGTTTTCTAGTTTCTCTTGCTGCGCAGTATTACATTTTCTTTTGCTCCTCTGTTTACGGTGAGATTTTTAATTTGATAGAAATAGGCAGTAAGGTTGTATTTGTTTTAATGAAAGACCTAGTCACTCACCCTCCTGAGAGCTGTTTCTTTTGCTGTTAGCACTCCTCTTTAGCAAATCCATTTATTTACCAAGTGATTGAGAATGCAGAACCATAGTCTCAATATGGTCAAACCCATTCTTAATGTGTCAGAACCCCATAAACCACTGTCAATATTTGCATCAGATGTTATTGTCTAAGGTTTTTACAGTGGCCTCAACACACCAGCAGGGGCTGGTGTGAATGAGGAAGGAGAATGTTGAAAGGATAGCAATCCTGAGGTAGAATCGTGGTTATTTATCAGCCCAGAAAGAATCGGGGACACATTCAAGGAAACATTACATTAAAACAGTTTAAGTCACTTTTCGCATACACTGATGAAAACAAAGGGTGGGAATGAGTCTGGCAACCAGAGACAGCTGACCTCTGGGTCCAGCAGTGAGCACTGATTCCCATTCTTTCTTGGTAACTTGTAGAAATGTGTCCAAACACTGAGATTTTGTGTTGATCTGTTTGTGAGAAGCTCACCTTAGATACTGAGTTAGAAAGTGAGGGGACAGAGCAACTTCCTATGGTCTTTGTCATCAACGCAAACAGGACCCACGAGATCATGCTCCCCAGAAACAATATGGCAGTCCCAGAGTATTCTGTGTGTGGTAGCCTACAAAGCTTTCTCCTGGCCACATGACAACTGAATGAATGGTAACCTAAGAGGTATTAAAAGGTACTAATTTTAGCTTAATAGAAGGAGCAAAAGAAGTGGAGTACTGCGTATCCAGAGAAAATTAGAAAACCCACGCTGGACTACACACACAGAGACACACCGACACACAGATATCATGCACACATGCAAACACACAGAAAATGCTGCTCCCCTTTTACTTAATCTTTACCTTTTTAACTGGCAATAAATCTTCAAACAATTTTTTCAGAAGATTGGTGTTAGGAAAGCCACCCTATTTTCAGCTGGTGGGGTTTGCCTCAAGGGGTCCACCCTCAAGTCTAGTTGAAGCAGTCTACTTGAACTGATGTATCCTTCAAGGGTCCAGCTAGTACTCACTTGCTTCCTAATGGAACTAGGAGTCGTTCAGGTAAGAGAGTCAACAGTCAATATATTAGTCCTTGTGAACACTGATGCTCATTTTTAGCTCATCTTTAGATCTGCAAATTCTCTCCAGTAGAAACACTGGTCCTCTGTTCTTTTCCCTCCAGTAATCTAGCATGTTTGAACAGAGAATAAGAATAGCTCTGCCAGCGTCACCCAAGGCTAGTTCTAATACAGTACAACAGAACATAGCACCACTGCATTCTTCCATCCAGACTCTATCAGGCTGAGAAGATGGCTTTGTCAGTAACATGTTTGCTGTGAGAGATGAGGACCTGAGACATAGTCCCAGCAGCACATAAAAGCCAGTCACAGCAGCATACACCTGCAGTGCCACTGACGGAGGACAAAGTCAGGCAGATCTATGGGGCCTGTTGTTCAGTTGGTCTAAATGGATTGGAAAGATCCAGGTTCAGTGAGATAACCCATCTCAAAAGTAAATAAATAAATAAATAAATAAGGTGCAGGGCAACTGAGGAACACAACTGTCAACCTCTGGCCTACACACACACACACACACACACACACACACAGTCCTCTCTTTACCAAGATACAACCTGTACACAAGCAAAAAGCTTTGCATTTGAAAGGAGCCCTTGTTCCTCACAACTTATGCAGGTGAGAGGTGGCAATGTCTGTGCTTGAGTTTCACACCCTGCTCACATCTACAGCTTCATTTTGTTTAGGTAAAAAGTGAAGAGAGTGAAGCAGTGGCTTCTGGCCCCATTGGAGGGACTGGAGAGCTTACATTCTGAAACTGTATGGAAGATGCTTCGAGCAGAATGAACCAGTAGCCCACTGCCCTTACTCCTCCACCACCGTGGCTCTCACTTTCCTCATGCTGTGGCCCCTTCCTCATGCTATGGTGGCCCCCATAAAATTACTCAGTTGCTACTTCATAACTGTAATTTTTCTACTGTTATGAATCATAATGCAAACATCTGAAGACCTCTGTGTAAGGGTCATTTGACTCCCAACGGGGTCATGACCCATAGGTTGAAAATCGCTGTTGTAACCCTTCCTTGTGTGTTCTACCCAAAGCATTGGGGAAAGAACCTGCTGTGTAAACATGATCTCTGATTAATGCTGTTCTGATAAAGCTGCAGCAAGTGCAGGGCAGAGTCTACGTGATGGCCTTGAGGACAGCATAGACCTCCTTTTGAATTTCCCAGTAACCCAAAGCACAGACAGCTTGAAGTGCTGATTTTCTGCTAGGTTGCCTTGTCCCCCCCAACCCTGTTTCTCAAGCTGCATGCCTCCCTGTCCTAGCTACTTCACTGTCACTGTGATAATTGCTGTGATCGAAAGGGTTTATTTCATCCTTAGTCTCTCACGGAGGAGAAAGAAGGCAAGAACTCAGGCAGGAGCTTGAAGCAAAAACAGCGAAGGCATTCTGTGTAACACTCCCTCTTCCTAGCTTCTGCTTAGCCAGTGTGTGCATATCTATATGGATTCCCTGCATAGGGATGGTACCACCCACAGTGGCCTGAGATGCCCCATCAGACTTGCCAGTGTGCCAACATGGTCAAGGCAATCCTCCAGTTGAGACTCTCTCAGATAACTGTGAGCTGGGTCAAACTGACAGCAAAAGCTAACTGAGAGACTCCACTCCTCCTAACTTTTCTTTAACAGCTCAAGGATACGGGAAGCTCTCCCACTCCCCCAGACACAGCTGCTTTTGGTATTTCTATAGTAGCCTTCCCTACTGTACAGAGGAGCCTATGTCCACTGAGTCTGCTGGTGGCCGAAGCTGGATCTGCTAGAAAGATTGAGAGCAGAAGTGTCCAAGATGAAGGTCGTCAGCTATTATAAAGACCTCTGTGGTTTGAACTCCCTCAGATGAAGTCTGGAATCAGTTCCATCTCTCTCAGAGTGCTGTGAAGAAGCAAGCTTGAGCTTCTTAGAGTACCTGTCCTTTCGAGTCAATCTTATTGGGCTTTCCATTGCTGACATTCCTTTCTTCACAATTCTGGGCTGGTTCATAGCATAGATCTCCTGTGCATTGTGCTCCTGGCAGTCATGCCCTGGCTGAGAGCCTTCTTTTGCTCTGTTCTGGTAGGTAGTAATGGGACAACTTGCTTGGTGTTGGTGGCTCTGAGCTCGTGAGTGATAGGCTTAATGGATGGCCACAATTCACAGGCCTGAGAAACAAATTTGTGACTAAGTTTGCAGAACAAGAGACCTACTGTAGGTGTTCAGGTGAAAGATGACTCTGAAGGCCAGAAGCTCTGGATCCAGAGCTAGTTTTGCAGTCCCCAAGCTGTGTTGGGGTTCTAGGCTCTTATCTCTTGGCAGCTCTCTGTAACTCTTTCAGTGACTAACACTCACAGAATTTTGGGAAGCCTTTTGCCTTCATTAGTTTTATCTCCCATCATCCTTCACTTTCTAAGTGTCTTGGCCCTCGTTCTAAGTCTCCATATTCTCCCCAGCCACTCTTGAGTTCTTCAACCCTCTCCAACTGCCTGGTGATCAATGGCACACAGCCTCAGGCATCACACTCGGCTGCTCTCTAGTAGCTCCAGCCAAGTACCAGGAGCCTGAAGCTCAGGCTTTCATCTGCTCCAAATATTGCCAGCTCAGCCTGCTCCACATGTGATAAAGACCACAGGAAGGCAGCAAATGACTGCTCGCCAGGAGAAGGCTTTGATGGGCTTGATTTTGTCATAATAGGGAACAAGATAGGAAGGTGAACTTTCCAGGACAGGGTCAATAAGACTGGGAAATAGCGGACTTGGATAGATAGAGAAAGGTCAAGTCATGCCTGTGCTTAGAGTGAATTCCACCAATCACAACCTTGCATACTACGACTTCCAGTTCCACCAGTCACAGGGTTTTTGCTGAGTCACTGGGAGATGCTCCTCATTCTGTCCCGTGAGAACAGTTCTCATCCAGAATTGTGGTCATAGAGGCTTGTCTTAGCCAGAGTGGGATCTTCCAAAAGCCTGGGCAGTTTGCTTGGAATGGTTTTAACTGGAACAAGGCCTCCTTGAGCAGGAAGTCTGGCCTCTGTAGCTGTCATGCTTGCAATATCCCTTGCAGCTAAACTGGAGTTTCCTTACAATGATGCTGGGAGTGTTCAAAAAGCTGGACTTTCCTGAGGGCATCCGTTGACAGTCTCTAACACACCCAGGAAAATCAAGGGTGCATACAATAAACACCATTCTTCTTGGTGTGTAGTAATCCTCCACCTTTAACCACCTGCCCACAGAGAAGGGTCTGTCTTAGCACCACACTCGACCAGGAAATCACATTAGACTCTGGAGAGTTGAACACAGCCGGGTGTTGTCTTGCCCCACTGTGTTCACAGAACCTAACCCAAAGTCGGCTGCAAGCACACTGACAGTATCAGATGTCTATGTCAGGCTGGTCGCTTGGGAAGAGCTTACATTTTAAAGCAGTTACACAGAACAATGATATGAGAGCAGGAACTTAATGGACTTATACCCAGCAAGCTGTTCCCACCTGGCTTATTATTCCCTCAAGTAAGATGTCCCTAATCTTCTATTAACAATGTCCCATTCTACATGTGATCAAGTAGAGTGACAAAAAGAGATGAATAAAGCTGTCCTAGCCATGTTGTAGCCTCTACTTTAAAGACAAACTCAAAAGCTTATAAAAATAGTTGGATGAGTGAGAGGGAAAGAGATGGGGTCATCTACCAAGGGCAAAACTCATTCACCGCAAGTGAAACGGGTTGAACTGGGACTCACAGAGAGCATGGGTACCTCACCTGTAAGTGTTTAATGTCTTCCCAAACCACCCCCCAGTCTTATTCTCGAAACACAGGTGAGTGTGAATGGCCATCTTCTCAAGCGCATCAGGAGTGAAATATATTTGTGGGCACTTGACAAAAATCACTTAGCTTTGGTCTGAATTTTTTGGTTGTTATTTTTGTTTTTCAAGATAGGGTTTCTCTGTGTAGCCTTGGCTGTCCTGGACTCACTTTGTAGACCAGGCTGGCCTCAAACTCATGTTGATCCACCTGCTGCTGCCTCTCTGAGCGCTGGGATTACAGGTGTGTGTAATGAACCCAGGCTTGGGTCTGAATTCTTATTCTTTTAATGTTGTTGTTTTAAATTAGAAAGTGCTATCTAACAGCTGGAGAGATGGCTCAGGAGTTAACAGTGTTTCCCGTTCCACCACAGGTCCTAAGTTCAGTCCCAGTGCTCACATTCACGTAGGGTGTGATTCCAGCTCCAGGGAATACAATGGCCGCTTCTGGCCTCCGTGGGTGTCTGGGTATCTGCACACACACACACACACACACACACACACACACACACACACACACACACCTCACATCTGACTTTATCTTTACCTGCACACACACACTCAACATCTCACATGTGACTTTATCTTTTGGTCATTGTATTTTAAGGACATCTACAATGTCAGGAAGCCAGCTAATTGTCACCAGCAGTCCACAAAGACATATTTGGAAAACAAATTTTGCTAATTAAATGAAAAATTTATGTTGGCAGAGGCCTCCTGAAAAACAACATAAACATCAAAAAGAGAGACTGGAAATCCCTGACGAAATTGTGTGTCTGTTATTTATGGGATATATAGGAATCTACACAGAGAGCTTGCCGCTTTCAGCGCATTAAATACAAAATAGCATTCCAGAACAAGATTATCATCGATAAAAACAAAAGACTAGCTCCATTCAAATGAGCATCTACAGGGAAATAGAGCTTGAATAAATTATGACATAACTACAAAATAGAATATCAGACAGCCATTAAAAATGAGGACGGCTTTCGTGAAAAAACTGTAAAAGAAAACAAAAAATAAGATAGTGTATTCGGAGGCTGGAGAGTCCGCTCAGTGGTAAAGAGCACCCAGGGCAACCCACACACATCCATCTAGTTTCAGGGTACCTGGTGCCCTCTTCTGACTTCTGAGGGCCACAAGAATGTGAGTGAGACACATGCAAGAGAAACGCTCATGTGTGAAATAAAATATATCAATCCTTAAGAAAAAAAAAAGAATAGTGCATGAAGGTAACAACTCCAGCAAAATGTGCAGCCGACACGTGCACACACGTGTGTTTATGCTGCCTTCTCTACGAAAGGGTGCCATAGCAGAATACATGTAAAATTTTATTTTAAAACCTATAAGCCAGAATGGATTAAGATGACTGCTCATGAGTAGAGATGGCTGTGAAGAAGGCCTGGGAACACAATGAACATCTTTAAAGTATATTTTCACGTATTTCCTTAGCTAACTTTGTTATATAATTTACGTCTTCAAAGAACTTGAAAAGAGGCTTAAAACAAATTAGTATGTGTTTTATGTAGTTGTTCTTCCCCCATCAACTGAGTCTGTGGAGCTCTTGAACACTACCACAGTGCTCGCTAGTATTCTGTCAGCAACACAAGCTACAGCCATCCAAGAGAAGGGAATTTCAGTTGGGAAAATCGCTCTATAAGACTGGCCTGTAAGATTGGCCAAGCCTTTGGGGCAGTTTTGGTTAGTAGTTGAAGTGGGTAGATGGAGCCCAGTGATGGCAGTGCTATCTTTGGGCAATCATCTTAAGAGAGCTTTTTTTTTTTTTTCCTGGCTTCTGCTTAAGTTCCTGCCTTGCTTGAATTCCTGCCCTGACTTCCTTCTGTAATAGACTGTCACCCAGAAGTATAAGATGAAGTAAACACTTTCCTCCTCAAGTTGCTTTCGTCATGGTTTTATCACGGCAGCACAAAAGTAACTAAGATAAGCACTGGCCTGTGAGCAAAGACATTCTGTGATCTCACTTCCTCAAAAGCCCCAGGTACCCTGTGTCCCTCTCTCCTCCAGCTGGTACCACCACTCCTGGGGAGCCACAGAGAAAGGGTTGACAGTTGGCCTTCTTTCTGTGAACAGGCCAGCTCTTCTCTATCTAAAATCAGGTAACTGTGTGGTGATTTGGATAAGAAAATCATCTTGGGCATTTGAACACTTGGTCATCTGAGCACTCATTGCTGGTGCTGCTCCAGGAAGTGTTGGTGGTCCTGGTGCTATGTATTTAGTGTTAATTACTGGCCCCCAAGATTTTTCCCTGCTCAGATGATCACATTCTCATGTAAACCTCTCCTTGTTGTGTAAACCTGCCTAAGTCATTATATCTGATTGGTTGATTAAACATCCTACACCTGGGCAGGGAAGAATGGGGTGGGCATGGCTAAGGTTCCCAGGCTTCAGGTTCAAGAGCGAATCAGGAAAAACAGATGGATGGAAAGAGAGGAAAAAGGAGGCTGCCATGATAGGTTAGCATGCAGAAGAAACCACGTGGGCTCAAAGAAAGGACTCCGATAATGGTGTGAAAATGACCAGATAAAGAATATAAGCTAGTACCATGGGATTATGGATGGAAAGTAGAGCAGAGAAGGAGGATTAAGGTGGATGGCATTGGATGGGAGCTGAGAGATAGATGGTGAGGTTATTGAGACAATGTAAGTGAAATATCTGTCCAGCCCAAGGTAAATAAGGCAATTATAAATCTAATAGGTGTCTGTGTCTTATTATTTGTGATAGTAGGTTAAATAATGCCACAGTGATAATCTTAGTGCTAATAATAAATACTCTGTAGCTCAACACTCGTTCATGATTTACAACAATGAAACACAGGAGATGCACCCTGGGTAGAGGAAGCATGTCACTGTAGGAGACCCAAAGAGCTGGAGTCTTTCTTCACAACTGCAGTCATGCACTGGGGGTGATGAACTTTGGCCAAGGTCCTTCTCCTCGGCTGAAGGCTGTTTCTGGACATGACTGTCAACTGTTTGTAATGTCGCTCTAGGCCACTCAAGGAAATAGCATTTCCACCTAGAGGTATCCTGAGGCGCATACCACAGTAGGTAACAGTTCTAGACTGGACAGCTGGGGATCACCCAACCATGTGCCCTACAAGATGCCCATGAAATGTGAACAGTGCAGTTGAATGAAGTTGGACACATTGACTTCTGTGCATCTGTGACTCTAGCTTAGCCTGAAATGCTCACAAAGAAGGACTGTCTGACTTTACCAGTCTGAATTCCAGGGCAGAAGAATATCAGCCTAGGGTCTTTGGAATCTGTAACCTAACCATGGTGTCATAGGTTGTGTCTGATAAGAGCATATGACAGTCATAACTCCAGAGCCTCAGGACAGGGCCTCACTTGGAGATGGAGTCACTATAGGAAACTGGGTGAGAGGTCATTCTGGAGTACCCAGAGATGGACACTGAGAGTTCTTACAAAAAAGGCACCCAGGTGGACATGTGTGACAAAAGATGGTGGAGCCATGAAATAAAGCGCTGCACCTAGACCCCAGGGGCTGAGAGAGGTGAAGGAGGTTCTACTTGGGTTTCAGAGGGACCACTAGCCTGTGGATGCCTTGACTCCAGACTACTGGCTCCAGAACTGCAAGAGAATTCACTTCGGTGGTTTACAGTGCCCAGTTTGTTGTATCCTGCTCTGTCAATCTTCAGAAGTACCAGAGCAGAAGCCTGAAGCTACATGTTACATCACTCACCAGTGTGTGTGGACGAGGCAGAGAGGAAGGCTCAGGAAAGAAGCAGGTAGGACCAGTGAGCTCAGAGAGGCAGAATGGGGGAGACTGGCCTCCATAGTGACAGCAAACATGAATGGTGGCAGCTTTGCTCAGGTATAGGGAGAGCAAAAGACACTCCTGAAAGTGAAGCAGCATGGGCTGATAGATTCTTTATAACTGATCTGAAAGGCTAATTAGAAAGTCAATACTTATCCTTCAAAGAGTGGCAGGACTAGGCTAGTGCTGGTGTGCCTCTCTCTCCATCCTCTTCCTTGTCTGTGGTGAAGCAGGCAGTCTGACATCATTTCTTTCTTGTTAAAATGTAGCATACATCTATTTAAAACAATATTAGTCTTGGCATGGTTTAGCTCTTGTGTACGCGCCTGTCAAAGACATGAAAGAGAAGGAAGAGGGGAAAACGTCCTTGGCTCAGAGTATTCCTGATTTATGTGACAAAAATTCACATCTGCCAATGTTTGCTGAGGAACAGGGCAAGCTTGGATAGCGTCATGCAATTTGTAAACATATTTAAATGGAAAGAAAATGTTTTACTTATGCTCTGCCTCATGAATGTTCTTGAGTCTGGATTGGAAGTCAAGAAATAGTGTGGGAAGAGGCGTAAAATCATTGCAGGACCCATGGGGAAAGAAAGCAAAGAACCTGCCTTTTGGTTGTGGTGTGTGTGTTTATAAGTTTGTGTGCATGGGTGTGTATGCATGTGTGTGCATGTCTGTTTGTGCATGAGTATGTGTGCATGTGTGTGAGCATGTGTGAGTGTGTGCTCATTAGTGTGTACATGCATATGCATGTGTTTGTGTGTCTATATGCATGTGTGTATGTTTATTTGTGCATGCTTGTATGTGTTCATGGGGAACAGAGGAAGTAAGTACCATGTGCACATGAGACTTGCACAGGTTATCTCCTCCTCAGGATCTGTCCACTTGTATTTTGAATCAGAATCTCTCTCTCTCTCTGGCTGAACTGAGACTCCCCAGTTAGGCTGAGCTCATAAAGATTCCCATTATAGAAGGCTCAGCCACATGGGGCAGATGAACCTCCCCCCCACCCTCCTCTCTGAAGACCCAGGGATCAGTGGTGAAGAGCTCGTACAGAGACGGAAGAGTCAGGCTACAAGAAAACAGTGTGCTTGTATGTGTATGAACTCACAACCGTGTGGCAGTGTGCATGAGACCGGAGCAAGCCCAAGCCAGACCAAATCCCAACATGGACAGGGGAGGGAGGCAGGAAGTCCTACCCCTAGCCAAGTAGCTATTGGGGATTGCCAGCTACTGAGATAAGAAGGGTCCATTTTCTCTAAGAGTGTAGCCCTGGCGAGTCCATCAAAAGACAGCCACATAGCCGAGACTATCTGCACAGCACCAATTGGTGCTCTTTGAGGGAGCTACAGGCCAGTAGTTGGATGGTGGAGAAGCAGGCATGGATCTGGGAAGAGTTGGAAGAAGAAGAAGAAGGGTAATATGACCAAAATATATTGCTGGAAATTCTCAAGGAACTAATTTTTTAAGACCCCTACTGTCATAAGCCTTGCCACCAAAGGAATTTTTTTTTTCTATCCACACCAGCACCCTGAGGCATTTCTGCCTCCTGGTGTTCCTTGAAACTTTGGAACAGACGGATCAGATCACTCTTCCAGCGATATCTGGGCATCTGGAAAACACAGTGCCAACCTGGCCAGTTCTCCACCTCAGAGCTTCTCCATATCACTGATTCACACCCCAGTGTTCTAAAGGACAGGGTGCAGCCAACACAGCTCTAAAATGTCCAAATTCAATAATTTTTACAGACATGACACCCCAAAGTCCATTCCAAAATAGTCAGGCTCGGGATCATTTTTCTGCGGACACACCCAGCAGCCAAATGGCTCTGGAACTTCAGTGTTCTACTACAGCTCCAAAGATGAAAATAATCACTGGCTTCCTGGATTTCCGAGCTACACAGAGCAAACCTCGTCCTTTGTCCTACCCCAAGCAATCTGTGCTGTTCTGGGAAGGGACTCAGAACACTGTGAAAGTTTGTCCCATGTTTTCTGTGACTTTTCCTTCTGAAGATTCACTGTACTGCGATTACGTTGTGGTGTGTGTGTGTGTGTGTGTGTGTGTGTGTGTGCATAGGATGGGGCAGTGTTCTCAAAATATATTTGTTCTTGGCATCTGTCCTGTGATCTTATGTGTGTTTTCTGCATCTCATGAATTCGTGAATTTACATCTTCTGGGTCCCTTCCCAGAAGAGCACAGATTGCTTGGGGTAGGACAAAGGACGAGGTTTGCGCAGTGACTCTCGGAAATCCAGAGGCTACTGGTGATTTTCATCCTTGGAGCTGTATCAAAGGGCAGCTGGAGCTGTCCTCGGCCTGGCATGAACTTCACCATGTAGAACAAAGTGAGCAGGAAGATTATTTTCTGAAGTGCCCTGCAAGGCTGGCTGGAAAACATAACCGCAAACTAGCCAGTTCTCCATCTTACAGCTTCTCCACACTTTACCCTGGCATCTCTCTCTCTCTCTCTCTCTCTCTCTCTCTCTCTCTGTGTGTGTGTGTGTGTGTGTGTGTGTGTGTGTGTGTGTGTGTGTGTAGCATGTGTGGTATTGGTGTGTGGTATGTCTTTGTGTGCATGCCTATGTCATCTATACACATTTGGTGTGAAGGCTAGAAATTGACATTGGAGGGGATCTTCCTCCATCTTTCTCTACTTTTTTTTTTAAACAGATTCTCTTCTTGAACCAGAGCTCACCCGTTGGTTAGACAATCTGGCCAGCAAGCTCTGGAGACCCCTGTCTCCACCTTTCCAGGCACATATACTCCCCCTTTTATGTGGAGGCAGGAGATCCTAACTCAGATCCTCAGGTAAGTGTGGCTCTCACCTCTCCAGCTGAGCCATCCCCCACTCTGCACACATTGTAGCTAATACCCCAACTGAGTCGTCTACCCAACCCTGGCAACGTTGCATTTGAACACTATTCATTTATTGTATTTGTCCACAAACAAGTTATCAGTTCTCATAACAATGTCGTGACGGAAAATCTTTGTTTTCAGTTTGTAGAAAGTGCTTGTAGATATTAGGTAACTACCCAGAGACATACAGCCAAGCCCGGAGCTATCTCTTCCAGCACTAAGGGACACACTGGTTGTTTTTTAAATATGGATCCTAATTCCTGGACCTCACCACAGCCAGTTCAGTCATAACCAAGCCTCTGAGCACTGCACTTGGAAAGTCCCCACATGGTCAATAAGAATGTAGAGCTAAGAACAATTTTCTGGCTGAGGAAAGTGCTTTTCATCCATTTCTATATCATTGTCTAGCAAAAAAATCAACTCTTACGTTCTTTATTTTGTATTTATTTTTATTTTTATTAATTACAATTTATTCATTTTGTAACCCCCTGTAGCTCCCTCCCTCCTCCCTCCCAATCCCACCCTTTTTTCCCTTTCTCCACCCATACGCCCCTCCCCAAGTCCACTGATAGGGGAGGTCCTTCTCTCCTTCCTTCTGATCCTAGTCTATCAGATCTCATAAGGAGTGGCTGCATTGTCTTCCTCTGTGTCCTGGTAAGGCTGCTCCCCCTCAGGGGGAGGTGATCAACGAGCAGGCCAATCAGTTCATGTCAGAGACAGTCCCTGTCCCCATTACTATGGAACCCACTTGGACACTGAACTGCCATGGGCTACATCTGTGCAGGGGTTCTAGGTTATCTCCATGAATAGTCCTTGGTTGGGGTATCAGTCTCAGAAAAGACCCCTGTGCCCAAAATATTTGGTTCTGTTGCTCTCCTTGTGGAGCTCCTGTCCTCTCCAGGTCTTATTATCTCCCCCTTCTTTCATAAGATTCCCTGCACTCTGCCCAAAGTTTGGCTATAAGTCTCAGCATTTGCTTTGATATACCCTGCAGGGAAGAGCCTTTCAGAGGCCCTCTGTTGTAGGCTCCTGTCCTTTCCAACTTTTATGTTCTTATCATCTCCCTCATGGGGCTTCATGAGGACTGAGTTGATACATGTAAGGGACTTACAGCCATGCCCAGCACAGTACCTGTCTCATGGAAGTAGGTATCTTGGCATCAGGAAAGACTTTTTTGAGCAAATTGGGTGACCTTGAGTCTCCGACTGTAAAGTCCTCCAGTTTGGCTGATGAAGCTCCCTGTTGCATCGTCCTTGCTGGTGTCAATAGAGCATCATAGAGAAGCATGAAAGAGGAAGGTCGGTGGGCATGAGGTAATCACAGCCCAGCTCTGTGGAAGTTCTTTTAGTTATCATCTTACCAAGCAGTGAATTGTGGTGGTATAAGCCTCTCCGCTCTAAGTGCAGTTAGGCGACCAAGAGAAGACGGGAATGAGGTACATTCTGGAATCACAATTTACAAAATTACTTACTATGTACTTACTGAGCACATAACTTACTAAGTCTACATACTTTCTACATAATACAAGACATCTATTTGACCAGTCTTTCTGAGTCAGTTAAGATGGCATTACTAGGTGGGTTTTGTTGACAGGTATTTTCATGAGAACATGAAATTTCCTTTTATATGCCAAAAGTTGTGAAATCTAAAAGTTAAATAAACATACAGGTATATTTTCAGCCGCTGCTTCAGTTAATAACTTTCTAGAATCTATTAAGTGAGCTGGTGGCTATTCCTTATTCACATAATCCCTGTGCCCCCGACAGCTACTACGTAAATGAGGAGTCTGGAACCCTTTATACAGATGGTGAACTATGGGGAATGGTGGAGTCCTTTTTCCCCCAAGGCCAGATGTTCTGGAAACTGGAGGAACCGAGACATGTCTGAGTTCTGACCAGGAAACCTTGGGAAAAGATAAAATATCAGGTATCTAAAACTGGGGATCTCCTCTTCTCCAATATAGCAGCTCTATGGGGTCATGACTCAGAAAAAATGCTAATTAGACTTCATCAACACCAAAAAAAATCACTTGTAGGGTACCATTAAGATAGTAATTAGGCAAGTAACAAATTGGGGGGAAAATCCTTTGCCATACACATAACTGACAAGTAAGTGTCTTGGATTAGGATCATGAGAAACAGGTCCTGAAAACAAAAGAAAACACCTTAAAAATGAAAGCCTTGAATAGTAAAGCTCTGTAAGTAACAAATCCACACACGGTTAAAAACCAGCAGAGGACTAACACATCAATTGTATTGAGTTGAAAGAAAGATGCTCACAGAAGGACAACTGCTGATGGTTCCTCTCATATGGGAGGGGGAAGGGGCCCCGTGAGGAGGAGAGAAGATCTAAAAGGTTATGGAACAAGAGAGTGGTGGTTGATGGAAATGTCACTTAGGTATGTATGTTTGGATGCTTGGTCCCGGCTGTTGGAACTGTTTGGGAAGGAATGGACAGAGGGGCCTTGCTGGAGAAGGTGTGTCCCCAAGGCTCAGCTTTGTGCTTAGAAAAAACCTGGGCCATCCCCAGTTAGCTTTCTCTCTGCCTCCAACATTTAAATCAAGATGCTAGCTCCCAACTGTTCCCACTGTCATGCCTTCACTCTGCCATCACCGACTCTAACTCTGAACCTGTGAGCTCCAGGGAGTTCTTTCTTCTGGAGAGTTCCTTCACTCTGCCATCACAGACTCTAACTCTCTGAACCTGTGAGCTCCAGTAAGTTCTTTCTTCTGGAGGTTGCCTTGGTTGTGGTTGTTATTACAGCAATAAAAAAGTAACTAATGTGAGGGGGCGATGATGAACAAAAGGAAGCTCTGCATGTAAACACTCATGCACACACACACATCATGAAAGCAGAAGGGGGAAGAGGGAACCGCTGAAAGGTGGGAGGCGTGGAAAGCAGTATGGAGAAAATGTGACAAGGTGCAGTGGTATCTCTGTAGGAGAATGTCATGGTGCAATATTTTTTTTTAATTTTATTTTTCTTATTAGTTACATTTTGGTAACTCTGAGTCCCAGCTGTATCCCGCTCCCTCATTCCCTCCCCAATCCCACACTCCCTCCCTGGTCTCCTCCCTGCCCCTTTCCAAGTCCACTGATAGGGGAGGACCTCCTCCCCTTTCATCTGACCCTGTTTTATCAGGTATCTTCAGGGCTGGCTGCAAAGTCCTCCTCTGTGGCCTAACAGGACTGCTCCTACCCTGGTGGGGAGGTCAAAGAGCCTGCCCTTGAGATCCTGTTAGAAATAGTCCTTGTTCCCCTTACTTTGGAAAACTACTTGGTTACTGAGGTACCACGGGCCACATCCTAGCAGAAGTTCTAGGTTATATCCATAGATGGTCCTTGGTTGAGGTGCAATATTTTATATACAAATTAATTTAAAACACAGGATTCAATTTGCTCAGAAGATCACTAAAGTCAAGGAGACCTTCTTCTCATCAAGCGTTCCTGCACTGGCTGTCATGGGCAGCCGCCTAGTGAGGCCTTCCTCTGCACACATCTCACAGTAGACAGAGTGAGCAGCCACTAGAGACAGTCAAGTTTTCTCCAAACGTAGAACTGTGTGTGCTAGCTCAGCAAATGTCAGTTGAGGGATCCTTGTGTGCCATTTGCTGTGTCGAGGGTGCAGGAACAAAGAAGGCTGACAAATGCCTTTGCTTTCAGCCTGTTACACTAGCAGAGAGTGAGGCTTCCTGTGCCCCTCAGCAGGCAGGAAAAGCAAGTCTACCTCCACCAGTGACAGACTGGCACTCTTGCTAAGTTTGGAAGATTGAGCTGAGATGCTGGGTAAATATACGCAGATCCTTGTTTTGAAGTATCTTTCCAGAAGGCCTTTACGTTCAAATGCCTACTATCCGGATTATGCCTAAAAATTACAACTGCGATACATGCATTAACACAAAATATTACAACAATGTAGAATTTTGTCTATCAGACTTTCTTCATGAGAATATATTTTAACACTGCTTTATTTCTCCATTTCTTCATTTATTCCAATAGTGCTTTTTTTTTTTAAAGGAAGGGGGGAATGATTTATGCTTTTATGTTTAAACTGATTAATTAGAAGCTCTGAAATCCTGCTCAATGGAGTTTTTTTTTTTCTTTGTCTTTACCTTTGTAAAAGACTGTAACTAAAATTAGGGAACACCATGTGTCAGAAGAGCTACTATTTTCTCCCTCCTTTTGTCTCGGTTTGGTGAATAGTGATGATGACCTTGCAAAAACAAGCATTGGTTCCAGGCAAGACAGGAAGCAGGAGTGTGCGAAGTGCGTGTCATGTGGAAGTCATACTCTTGCTGCTGCATCCTTCAAACCCCCGAGTCCCAAAGGTCAGCTTCAAATTTCAGCAAGAAATGAGAGTGAATAAAGTGCCTGATTCCTTGGGAAATCGCTCATCTTTACCTCATTCTACATTGCTTCCTCTAATCATGTTTTAAACACCTCCTTCTGCCATTTTTTTTTCAAAGAATGTTTAACATATAGTCATTTCCCAAAAGAAAAAAAGTGGGAAAGTGACAGAGTTTCTGGTTAAAATCCTGTCGTCATGCATTTACTGAAGAACATCAACAGTCAAATCAGGTTACATTAAGGAGGTTTGTTGAAGGAAACAGAAAATTCACTCAGAGGTATGGATACCGTGACATAATTGGAGGCAACCTTTAGCACTAAGAAAACATCTTCCATGGGTGCCGAGCTGCCTTACAGATAGAGTCAGCACCTTCTATGGATGCCTTGTTCTTGGTCAAGGGTGCGGACCATGACAGAATTTCAGTGAGTGCTGGCTAAGGATTTGTCCCATGAATTTTTGCTTTTCCTAAAGACATCAGATCAGCCGCTCACTTTTCAGAGCAGCCTCTTCTAACATTCTTGTCACATGATACACTTTCACAGGTAAGATAGCCTTGTGACAGCTAATCTTGGTTGTCAACTGACACACATGGGAAAGGGGAACATCAGTTGAGGGCTGTCTCCATCAAACTGGCCTGTGAGCATGTCTGTGAGGCATTTTAAATTGGGATTGATGTAGGAAGAGCCAGCCCACTGTGGGTAGCACCATTCCTAGAGAGGTGGGCCTGGGAGCTATAAGAAAGGTAACTGCCTGTGAGACGGGAAGATCATTCCTCAGTGGTCTCTGCAGGGCTCAGTTCCTGCCTTCTGCTTCCTTCTTGTTCCTGTTTTCCCATCCCTCAATGACAGACTATAACCTGTAAGCCAAATAAAGCCTTTCTCTCAAGGTTGCTTTTAGCCAGTGTTTTACCACAGCAACAGAGAGACCAACTAAGACAGAATGTTTCCCCCTGTTCTTCTTGTCTTTGAGGACACATGTTCCTCTCAATTGGTATTGATATAACATCTTAAAATAGCAAAAAACAAAATGGAAAATGAATGTGCCCCTCTCCCCAGATGATCTATATCAGCTACACAGAGCAAATTCTACACTGGGCTGAAATAAGTCTCCTAAAAAGCATCTCTTATTGGTGTTTTGTGGGTGTGCCCTGTTTTATTAGCCCAGCCTGGCTTCAGGCTTCTAATGATTCTCATGTCTCAACCTTCTGAAAGCTGGGGTTAAAGGCGTGTACCTTTCGTTTCTTGAGAACGGGCAATATGACTGGAAATATAACTGCAGAATGTGTAGGAATAATAGATGCGTGTGTCTACACGCAGGTGACCCGACACTGTTCTGTTGCTGTGAGGTGAGGAGAGGAAAGGGTGTATTTGGCTGACACTGCCACGTGGTGCGTCATCGAGGGAAGCCAAGATGAAAACTCAAGCAGGAACTGAAGCAGAAACCACAGGAACACCGATGCTCTCTGGCTTGCTCACCGGGCTTTCTTATGCAGGCAGACTCCCGTAAGTGGGAATAGAGCCACCCACAGTGGGCTGCACCCTCCCTCAGCAATCACCAGTCAAGATCTCTCACGTGCACACGGCTACAGGTCAAGCCAGTCTAAGCAGACAGTCCCTCAACTGAGAGAGACTAGGCCACGACAAGCGGACAGCCGAATACTAGCTAGGAACTAAATGTGCTAATTCAAAGCACTAAAATCTTTCATTTTTAAACAAAATTATATACACATAAAAACAAAACAGTTAAATCAATGAGTTAAAGGAAAACAAAAATAAACCTGACACTGTAAAGGAAAACATATAGGTTGAATATAAAGCAACTTATAATTGAACAATAGCTCAATTAATATAAAAGTAAAGGCAGCCTTTTAAAATGCTTTCCTTCTAAATTTACAAGCCTGGTAGTGATTGCCTGCAAGCCCAGCAGTCAGGATGTAGAACTAGGGGCATCAGGAATTCAAGGCCAGCCTTGACTACACAGAGAGTTTTAAACCAGCCTGTGCTACACAAGACCTTGTTTCAACAAACAAAAACATAAAATAATAAAATAACGTTCATTTCTTTCCTGTATAATAAATAAATAAATGCTGTCAAAAATTGCCAGAAATTAAGATTAAGAATACATACATGGTATATACTCACTTATAAGTGAATATTAGACATATAATATAAGATAATCATACTAAAATCTGTACACCTAAAGAAGCTAAACAAGATGGAGGACCTTGGGTAAGATGATCAATCCTTATTCAGAAAGGCAAACGGGATAGACATCAGAAGAGGGAGAAAACAGGGAACAGGGCAGGAACCACCACAGACGGCCTCTGAAAGACTCTACCCAGCAGGGCATCGAAGTAGATGCTAAGACTCATAACCAAACTTTGGGCAGAGTGCAGGGAATCTTAGGAAAGAAGGGGGAGATAGAAAGGCCTGGAAGGGACAGAAGCTCCACAAGGAGAGCAACAGAACCAAAATATCTGGGCACAGGGCTCTTTTCTGAGATTGATACTCCAACCAAGGACCATGCATGGAGATAACCAAGAACTCCTGCTCAGAAGTAGCCCGTGACAGCTCAGTCTCCAAGTGGGTTCCCTAGTAAGGCAAACAGCAGCTGTCTCTGACATGAACTCATGGGCTGGCTCTTTGATCACCTCCCTCTGAGGTGAGAGCAGCCTTACCAGGCCACAGGGGACTACAATGCAGCCAGTCAGAGGGAAGGGAAGGAGGACCTCCCCTATCAGTGGACTGGGGGAGGGGCATGAGAGAAGAAGAGGGAGGGGGTAGCATTGCAAGGGAATGAGGAAGGGAGTTACAGCTTGGATAAAAGTGAATAAATTATAATAAATAAAAGTAAATTATAAAAAAGAAAAAAGAATATATAAAAATGAGTATAGATGAGATTTTGAAATGATTATGGATTTATAATTGTGTTAATTAGAATTCTCCAATAAATATTAGAGTTATTAAAAAGCAACAAAAAAAATACAATAGGCTTAGAATTGGCTCAAGTTATCAAAGAAAGAAAATACAATTAAGTCAGAAAACTTCTGTCATTATATTAGCAATTGCATTGACCTCTTCCATAGAGAAGACTGAGAAGATGAACAGAATAAAAGGATGTGAATAAGAAGAAGTCTGGAAGTGCTTTGAAGTCTGAGTGTTGGGCCTCATAATTCATCATACCTAACAGGTGGGAAGAAAAGACGTGAAGAAGAAGGAAAGGTATCTAAATAACGTTTCATGCTTGCCCTCGATAAACTTGGGGTGCACAGATACTTTCCTAACCCAAAAAAGAAGTAATTTCAAGCCAATGGGCAATATAGTATTTCATGAGACACCTTTGTAAGAGTTTATTAACATTACAGATAGTCTGGTAACATTTTTGTTGCCAATATTTTATATTTTATGCTCAATTTTCTTTTTTTTGAAATATTTCTAATTTAGTATTGAGATGTATATAACCTGTTATTTGTCGTATTTATTCACCATTCCCACAGATCTCCTCCTAGCCCGCACTGCACACACTCTCTCCCTCCAGGCTTCATGTCCATTAGTGTTTATTGTCCAACTAGCACTGCCCAAAAGCACAGGGGTGGTGAATCTTCTGCATTAACTCCCTTCCCATCTAAGGCTCGTGAAACTTCTCATAAGAGAGGTCTGAACAAATGTCAGACCTGGCACACGAGAAGAGTGTGAGGCCGGCTTCTGGGTGTGGTAGGGCAGTTTGCACGTCAACTGAAAGCAACTCGGGTTAACGCACAGAATCAAGTGCGCCTGCCGTTCTAGCCACTGCAATAAAACAGGAAAATCAAAATGGTGTAAGAACTGAAAAGAAGAACAACACAATCACTTCCTCTTGGATATGACAGTCTGTGAAATGCAACAGAGTTCACTGAAATCAGATACAAGCATTTAAAATATAAACATAGTGACAATGATAATAAGTAACACAAAAACATACAAGGATACAACCATTATAAAACAGAAAATACACGTTTACATGTGAAGAAGTCAGAAGCTCTTTCTAAGCAGAAAGAAAAGAATGGGAAATTTTAAGTATCAATAGATTTTACTGTGTCATAAGGCACAGTAAACAAAATTCAGGAAAAACCACAGATAAAATATTTTTGAGCCAGGCTCTTGCTGGCTGCAGACTCACAGAGATCTGCCGAGGCCTTCCCTCCCAAGTGCTGGTCTTAGAGGTGTGTGCCACCACGCACAGCTGAAATATTTATGCTGTAGAACAGAGAATTACTGGTTGTAATATATGACCAGACCATGTGTTATTAAAACATAAATGCTTCAGTTTCAAAATGGAAAAATTACATTCCACATGATAAAGTAAAAACAGTCCACAGATAATGTAGTCATCAAAACTTCTGGATCACAAAATCATCAAAACAGGCCTTCAATTTTGTTTTGAGGTTCCCTTCTAAATAATTGATTCCTAGGAGCTAATTATGAAAGTCTGGACACTTTGGCCACCAGAATTTCCTAGATTCTTAGCTCTTGGTAAACCAAAAGCTAGTAATAAGCAAATTTCTAATGTTAGAAGATCCAATGAGATAAAAGCTGACTTCCTGCTCACAAACAGTACACCAAACATGGTTCCTAGATTGACCGGAGTTACAACTCAGGCTACTAAACACCATGTGTAATATTAGCCTGTTTTTGTGGAATATTTACAGTTTTTGACTCAGCACAAAATATCATCAGAGATTTTTTTTTACTTGGATTGGCTTTTTAATATATGCATATGTATATATGTATATATATATATATATATATATATATATATATATATAGAGAGAGAGAGAGAGAGAGAGAGATATTAAAATTTAGGGCTGGAGAGATGGGTCAGTAGTTAAGAGCACTGTCTGCTCTTCCAGGGGTCCTGTGTTCAATTCCCAGCAACCCCATGCTGCTCCACAACCATCTGTACTGGAATCTAATGCCCTTTCTGGCATGCATGCATGCGTATAGAGCACTCACACATAAGATAAATAAACAAATAAAATCTTTTAAAAGAATTTATTTTTAATTTTTTGTATGAATGTATCAGTTATTTGTAGTTATAATGTATATATAATCTATCAACTTTGTTTTACTGTCAGTATTAATTAAGATAATATTAATTAATAATATCACTACTGATTAATACTAGCTAACAATGCTTAATATTACACAGTAACATCAACTTCAATGCTACTTTTAAAACTGCCATTTTTTCAATGTTTAGCAAAGTAACAGACATGTTAACAACAACAACAAAGAGACGGTGTGACTAGGACTGACATGGGATAAATCAGCTACTGACAGTAGATTGGAAATTTTAAAAAGTTAGTGAAGAACAGAAATGTTCACACAAAGAACATGTACTGACTCATTGAGCAAAAAAGAAAAAGTGTTTATCATTATCAGGCACAATTAATGTTTCCCTGGGAAACAAACTTCGTTTTGAAAACTCTGTATTTTCCAGTCTAACTAAATTCAGTCTAAATAAATTCTCTGGTATTTTCTCGATGCATTTTCTTATAATAAATGAGCTGTGATAGCCGCATCTCCAGGTTTACTCAATTGTGTTCTTTTTGAACACACGTCTGAAAGAACATTTTCAGGTAGAATGCCTAAATGTTATACAATGTCTTTCTTGAGCACGGTCCCCAAATGTCTGTCCTCTGGCTGTGAACATAGTGTTACACGGTTGCGCATGGTTTCCTGACACAGCCATGGCTCTCTTCCGCACACGGTGGTCCTCATCTTTACTCTGCCTTACGTCTGCTGGGTTTACAGCATTGAGACCACACTCAGCACATCACAGTGCTCCCCTCTTCCCTCCTCCTCTGCACTCTATAGCCCTTTGCGGGCCCCACTCCTGAGTGCACTGTGCATTTGGTTATAGTTTCTCATCTTAGACATTTTCCTTATCCTCAGTCCTATTAATTGAATCATATATTTATCTTTCAGAAAGCTAGCTTTCCTCAGAGAGCAGCATCAACAGACGTTAAAGGCACTGCTCCCTCCTACCCTGCCTCAGTCAATGTTAAATAATGCTAGCACCATGGAGGCCGAGGCTTGTACACGTGGCTGTGACCCTTTTAAGCATACAACGTGTCAGTGAGAGTTTTCCCATCTCAACAGTGAACACTCTAACACAAACTTCCTTAAACAACAAGTCTCTTGTTTCCTCTGTGACAAACCCTTTACGGACCCTCCACCCCCAGCAGTCCCCCCCCCCCCGCCATCCCCAAGCTGCTGACTCGACTGCATGGTGCTGGTTTGGAAAGCCCAGTCTTCCACACATGTTCTGCAATGTCCAGTGGGCCGGGCTTGCCCCAGTCTCACCGCTGGTAGCGGAGCAGCAGGGTCACATTTGGGCATCTTAGAAAACAAAATAAGCATTTTCCATCTTCTTATTGGAAGAGCAAGAAAACGTTTTTCGGAACATCTGTTAGAGAGGATTTCCTTAGCCAAATATGAAAGGTGTGACACTGGTCTAGGACTGATGATGGCATCTGTGTAGCCCCACAGGCCTGCCAGAAGTCAGCACAGGAGATTCATTGAGGTGTGCACTCCTGAGACGGCAGAGTAGCATTCCCACCTCCGCTGCGATCAGCTTACACACAGAGGGTTAGGGAGGGCACCGACAAGGGTACCATGGAAGGTGTTCCTGTAGCAACTCCCTGCCGTCACGTTGGCAACAGTCTTTAAAGATAGCTGAATAAGACAGCAAGAGAATCATCCACCAATGGCTGGGCTATGGGCATTAATATTAATACAAGAAAAATGATGTCTTGATAAACATATCGTTCTGAGGGAAATGGCCATAAAAGTCAAATTTTTCCTTCTCAACTGGTTGATTTTCTGTGATTGTATGTATCATTTTGAACACATGCATCATATGTGCACAGACAGTATGTATGATATGGAATAGACACGTATTTATTTTTATGTATCTCACAATATATAATAATACAACATCTAATTTAAAAACCAGTTTATATCAGTTTAATGGCATTAAAATAAGACCAATGTGTGTACAATCACTTAGAGGGCCCCTCTCCATGGAGACTCTTCAAGGTCTCCACAGTTCTTCACTCACAACTGAGATGTGGCGGATGAAGTCCCACACTACAGGTCTCATGGACTGGTGCTTATAAATCTTTGGTTCTGTTTCCATTTGTTCTAGTTTGGCTTCTGTTACTGCGATAAGACAGTGACCAAAACCAACTTGGGCTTATGGGTCGAGTCACAGTGTACCACTGGGGAGGCAGGGCCAGCTCTGGAGGCAGGAACCTGGGGGCAGGAACTGAGGCAGAGAACAGAGGAGGGTTACTGCTTACAGGCTTGCTTTCCTTGGGCTGCTCAGCTTGTTTCTTCTGCAGCCCAGGGACACCCGCCCAGGAGTGGCACTAGCCACAGTGACCTGAGCCCTCCCACATCAATCCTTAGGCAGGAAAATACCCCCACACTCATTCCCATAGGCAGAGGAAGGCAAGTCAACTGAGGTTCCCTCTTCACAGATGAGTCTAGTCCCTGTCTGAAGTTTTCATTGCGTTCACGAAAAGGCTCTCACCCTCACAATTTACACCAGATAATTATAGAAGGAAATAGTTAACAATGCTAAGAAATTTAAAGCAAAAACGATAAAATTATTTAGAATAGTGTAAAATGGTTTTCAACTTAAAATCTATATGGCTAGTGTACACAAGTTCATAACTTGTAATAGCTCTTAATAAACTCACATTACTGGAGTAAGCATGGGAAATATAAGAATTTATGATACACTAATATATTAAGAAATATCCTCTGAGATATTAAACTCACCCTGAACTTTTCTATACAAGATATATGCCCGTTTTAATGGGATCCTTCCTTATATATGAGTCTCCAGGCTGAGAAATGGATCTGAATTGAAAAGTAAAAACGAGAAGGATCTGGGCATGACAGTGCCTGCCTGCCGTGGCAGCACTCAGGAAGCTCAGGCAGGACGACCTGAGTTCAAGGCCAGGCTAGCTACATAAAAAAATAAATCAGTCTCATGAAAGAGTAAGATGAAAATGAAATAAGGAGAAAAGACAGGAGACAAGAGGAGTATTTTAAAAATAAAAGCCTCCTGAAGAGACCTGATAGGCTAGGGTCAGATGGAAGGGGAGGAGGACTTCCCCTATCAGTGGACTTAGAGAGGGGCAGGGAGGAGATGAGGGAGGGAGAGTGGGATGGGGATGGAATGAGGGAGCAGGATACAGCTGGGATACAAATAAACTGAAACTAATATTAAAAAAAATAAAAACTTACTTAGGTAAAAAAAAATATAGTAAAAGCCAAAATGAGAGGCCAGAGAACTGGCTTGCGGGTTAGAGCTTGTGCCCAGGTTTGGGGTGGCATGGCTCCAGCACTCACAGCAGGCGGCTCACAACCCCTGTAATTCCAGTTCCAGAGGACCGGACGCCCCCTTCTGGACCCGGCCGGTACTGCACACACATGTGCAATACAGTCAAGCAGGCACACACACATACACGTTTATTTTTAACGTGGATTAGATTATTATTGTTTTAATGCCAAAAGCAAAGTAGCAACATGGTGGCCCTTGAAATTCATTTATAGTTCCCACGTGGACAATGTTGTTAGCCCTATCAGCGGTGACTCGCCTCATCCTGAGTGAGTGAAGGAGGAAGGAGGCTGCTCTTGCTGGAGTCTTCCAGGATCCCGTCGCACCATCACTCACAGTCAGCGCAGAAACCCCTTCCAGAGGCTGCCTGAATGATTGGTTGGGAGATATTTTTTGACACAAATTGGCTTTTCTTTAAGGTAAATTCACCAATTCACAGCAGTCAATCCTGCATTAAACCTGGCTGATCAATTTTAATGAAATGCCTTCAGTCATAACAATATGTTAAAAATAAAACCCTCTTTCATATTACAACAACAAGGAAGTGCTCACTTGCCCCCAGGCCCCAGCTCCACCTGCTCCGGAGTGAAGACGGCAATCCTGCAACGACAGTGACATTTTTAATTACGCCGCTGAGCTTGGAACCTCTTGCGAGTGTCACGATCGGACGAGGCCGTGGGGAGATTCCTGTGAAGGGTACTGACCTCAGAGCTCAGGGCCCCCCAGGAAATGAACAAAGGGTAAGGAAAAAGACCACGGTGTGTGTGTGTGTGTGTGTGTGTGTGTGTGTGTGTGTGTGTGTGTGTCAAGGGGACCACAGCCTACGGCCAGGAGCTGCAGGCCTAAAATTCATTATACTTCATTTTAAATGAACACGTTTGGCTCTTTCCTGTGCCCTGTTCGACCCTGGGTCTGCTCACCCCCCTTTTCCCTACCTCTTGAAAAAGCAGTCCTGAGCCGTTCTTTTGACCTCTCTACCCTTCCAAGGTGATGTCACACACCCCCACTCCCGCCACTCCTCTGTGAGTTGTCAGCCACTGTCTAGTCGCCAGCTTCAAGTTTCCTCATTTAACTCGCACAACCCTTTGACTCGAGAAGGACTCTGGTCTTGCTCTGCACCTTAACCCCACATGTAAAGGCGGTTTCTGAAATTGTCCTTTGGGGCCTTAAGAAGCTGTACAAAACATTCCTTTTCCAAGACTGCACTTGCTGTTTTCAGACAGCGCAAATGTTTAATGCCCCAGTGTGCAAACAGCTGCCTGTCACCACTGAGAAGAGAGCAGGGTCTGGCTGGCGTGCTCCTAAGTTGTCCCAGGAGCAAACCACGTCCTAGCGCCTCCGCATGGCAGCGCAGCCCGAGAGCCAGCGGAGGCTGTAGACTACCTCAGGCAAAGACGTGTAGGAAGGCCATGGGCTACTCTGATTGGAAGCTGGAAGGTGGAGCTAGGGAGAGGTCTCAGTTGGTAAAGCGTTTGCCTTGAAAGCACAAATATCTGAGTTTGAGCCCTAGAACACATGAGAGAAACCCAGGTGCGACTGGGCAAACCTGTGCCCAGCACGAGAGAGAGAGAGAGAGAGAGAGAGAGAGAGAGAGAGAGAAGGAAAGACGTCCAGTCCACTGAGTAGCCTCGGGAACCTAACTGCCTCACTGCTGAACTCCAGGGCAACCAGAGTCAGAAAAGATGGATGGTCCTGGGAAAGGACGCCTGAGGTTGTCCCCTGGTCTCTATGGGTGTGTACACACCCGAGCACACACATACATGTCTACACACACACATTTTAAAAACAAATTACACAGTGTGCTTTGAATATTAAAGACTTCAATGATAAAGTTTAGCCCTGATGAAACGGGCAACACCGAGAGCCCCTATTAAGGAAATCCCAGGAACTATTGTGGGATATAGGGATGCAAGATGGGAAAAGAAAGAGCACCCAGAATTCCATTGCTCTCCCTGGACCTGTTACACTAAGACCGTTGGTCATAAGGGAGGACGTCTGCGATGCTGTCACAGGTGTAAGGAAGACACTGAGTCTTCCAGAGACCACCTCTGCGTACCTCTCCACTCCTGGGCTGGCCTGCTGGCTCCTCTTGTTCTCTGCTAGCCAGCCCTGCTCTAAACATCCACGTGTGAAAGAGTGGAAAGTCAGGGAGGTCCATCGTGGTGGTGGACCTGAGTCTGGCTCATGGAAGTTTGGGCGAGGCTTCCTTCCCCTGGCAGGCAGAGGAATGGCTTCAGGTCCTCCAAGGGTGAAAGCAGTTAGGAGTCCAGAGGAATGGTGAGAAATAAAGCACAGACACGGGACTTCGGAGGAGGAGGGAGGGGATGCTCTTGGAAAATGCTTAGAGAGACATCTGCGGCCATGTGAGGAACGATCTTTTGATGTTGCCATGTTGCCCAGCCTTACCCTGCCTGGCTTAAGCTACCAACACCTGGGGTACACTTCTCCAGCAAGCCTGCCTAGCCATACTCGGCCCTCTGCTATCAGCTCCAACTGTGTCCACTTGACAACCTCCTGAACCCACTCAGATCTTCACAAGGCTCTGGCTGTCGTTTGTGGCTGTCATGATAGTTGAGCCACCCTTTTAAATGCAAGCAGCATTTGTGATTCCAGCGGTGGCCTTTCAGATCTGGGTAAGCACATATTCTTAATTACTGTGTGTGTCCGTCCATGTATGAGTGCACATGAATGTGCTGGTGCTCAAAGCATACATGAGCACGCACTTGTAGAAAGCGGAGGTAAGTGCCAAGTGTCTTCCTCACTTGCCATGCATCTATTTTGGTTTCATCTTTGACATAGTGTCTCTCAGGGACCCTGAAGCTCACCAATTCAGCAAGGCCAGGTGGTCCTTAAGCCCAGGGGATTGTGGTGTCTCCATCACCATCTCAGCACCGGGATTACTGACAGGAGCTGGCACACATGGTGTTTTATGTGGGTGGAGGGGATTCCCATCTCGTGTCCTCAGGTTTGCCCTCCAAGCACCTCCTGGCCTGCTGACTTCCACACGCATCACACTGGGTGACCTGTGTGGTCAAGTGCTCTTTCTTTTGCTCCCTATACTCCCTTAGCTAACCAGAATCATTTTCATGTTCATCTTCAGAATGCCATTCAAGGTTTAATCTCCAGTGACAAGGACCCTGGTCACAAGGACCATAGTCTGCCGTTTTAATTTGATTTCCACTTAATCAATGATACTGCTGTCTGTGTTTGGTGGGCTCTGAGTGCTAAGCCCGAGGTCAGAGTTAGGTGTGGATGCACTGGGTTGGGATTTGGGGTTCAGATGGAGTCTTGTAAGATTTATGTCAGCACTCTTCTTCCTTCCCCTCAGGGCAGTGAGCTGCTCTGGAATACAAAATAACAAAGATTGATCTTGAACTCATTTCCATAAATATGTTGGGCAAATAGGAAACCACACTGGCAGCGCCAGTTGAAATGTGGTGGCTAAGTCCAAGGAGCAGCCACTCTAACTGTGAAATTCCCCATGAATACTTAAGCTTCTGGAGGCGCAGTTTCTTCAAAAAGACTTTGGTCAACAGATTTGTACTGAAATAAACTTCACAAGTTGACGTGAGCTTAATTAAAAAGTGATGAATCTCCTTGCCATCTATCAGCTGTTTTTAAAGAGAGAAACGTTGGTCTCTTGTCGTCACTAAGTCACACCGGCCAGCAAATACACACACAATTTCCACGGTGTGGTTTATGTCTGAAGAATAAAGAGCTGTGTATTTCTCCTTCAAGCTGTTAGCTGGCTTTTCATCCATTGTTTTTCAGCATTTACACTGAGTGTCAATTCCAGGAAAAGTCTTTGCAAAGAGCCAAGGCTAGGTTTATATAACTTTGCCTATTCCTGTCCCAAAAATTCATGAAGTGATACATGTTGAAGAGCTTACATGCAAAAGTCCCACATGCATAGCAGTGTGAGTGCTTCAGTGCAAAGGTTGACGTGCTCAATGCCTTTCATGACTGGAAACAGACCCAATAGTCATCTGAACCCATCGGCAAACATGAGAAGGTTTCACACATCTTATTGATACCTCTATGCAAAGAATGGCATGCCGAGTGCCTTTCATGACTGACACAGGCCCCTCAAGCCATCTGAAATTGGTCTTTAAATTAGGAAGAATTTTCCACACGGCACCCCTTCTGCATGCTTACAAATGCAGGAAGGGAAGAGGCCAGTGGAGCTGTTAGCTTTTCATCCTTTGCACGTGGGTTTTGTGAGGCAGGGTGGAGAGGGTGGAGGAGAGAAGAGAATTCACATCCTTAGTGACACCAGGACTTGTTCTGGCCTTATGCTGGGTGTTGCCGTGAAATGCGGCACTGTGGGGAGATGTGAGCTCCAGCTCCTCCCCAGTGCCTCTGCATCTCAGGTGTCCAAGCCCAGCAGGGAGAAAGTCTCACTCAGGACTTCTATAGAGCCTCTCCTTTCTGACCTCTGAGCAGTGAGGACAAGGAATACCGTCCATTCGCTATAAGTGTCCTCTGTCAGGACATCGACAAGTACCACAGGAGACTGTCTTTTCTCTTGGAAGTTACGAAGAGTTTTTCAGTGGAGAAACTTTGAGAAGTCTTTGTCACTGTCTAACGCTGCCCCTTTAAGGCCAGGGTCTTGGATATCAACACCTACTTTTGGACCTCAAAACTAAGAATTCAAATACTAATTCCCCGAGTCAATGTTTGATCCCACTTTCTGAAAACATGCTTTTATAGAAGAAAGAGTCAGAATAACTTGCTTTCTAAGAAGTAATTATAACAGGATTAGGAAATAATTGTTATATATTTTAAAATATTCTAACGCAAGTAGATTTAAATTTTAGAAAGTGGAGTTTTGGTAAATACGGATTTATACAACCGTAAAGAGCCAGGTGAAGGCCAGCGAAGGCAGAGCTTGGCAATGTCATCCTCTAGACTCCACACAGGTGTTTCAGTTATTACCTCGTGACTGCAAGCACTGAACCCAGCCAAACAAGCTCCATCGAGAACGAGGACTAACTAGCTCCATCGAGGAGGAGGACTAACTAGCTCTATCCAGGGACCCGACTAAAGCTGGTGATCATTAGCTCCTTACAGATTTGGGAAACAGGAAACCACAGCTTTTAGTTGTGTGCCCACGCTCCAAGGGCTAGCTCCAAACAACCCAGGCAGGCCGGGCTAATCTCAGTGCGTAACAGGAGAATATGAATAGATACGAATGTGTAAGAGAGATAGGTGTGCATGGGAAAAACAGAGATGATAGGATGGAGTGGTAGGCAAGAATTGTGCACATGTGGAAAATTTTCTAGAAACAAATCTGATTAGTAAACAAATGAATTTAAAAGAAGGAATTATAAAAAAATAAATAAAATGAACATGTATTCATTAAAAGGTCTTCTCTGCCATGTCCTTCATAGAAATTACTGAGACTTATTTGTTTTACAAATTTATGAAAAGTTCAATTATTCTTATCTCACTTTGACATTTCAGGGAAAGAGGAAAAATGAAGATCCAGCAAGGCCAGCCCCAATTCCTCTGAGTGCTTGTCTCTCTGAGGTTTTGTCTATAGTTATATTTACCATATATCTGAATATAAAATCAAGATACATCGTCTAAGTAGACAGTTTTTTCCTCATTTGTCAGCATGCTCATATGAAAAGTCTAATGCGAAGGCTATAAAAGTTTAGCTGCTTTTAATGTTAAGCAGATGAATTATACTTATTGAGAATTAATTTGTCAATAAATAAAATGTTGTGATGTATGGCTGTTTTCTCTGCAGGAGCATTTCATCATGTCTAGGAGTATAACTCTTCTCTGTCGTCATTCCTGCCTTTCTTGCCAGACCCACCATCAAGGGACGCGCCCTGGTGTAATATTCTACGGAGCAATTCTTAAATCCTTGCATATCCACTGAATTTTAAAAAGAAAATATGCAAGAAGATAAAATTTCCATGTAAGACAGTGGGTGATACAGTTTCTTAAGATGACATAATTTATGGTTTCTCTATATGTATGGAAAAAAAAATATTGGCTCATTTTATCTTCTCGTGTAATGGGCGGGGCTAAGTGAAAGGCACTTTCAATCTTCCCCGCGCTGCTGATAGAAAGTGAAAAATGACTTTTTCCTGAGGAGTGAATTCCTCGGGTGCCAGCACGGTGTTAGAACTCCACAACATTATGACGCGAAGAAAATAATGAAGCTGTTGTAAAGATCTGCAGGTCCAGGTAGGGCTAAACGCCAGCATGAGCCTAAGGAGAGGCTCCAGGAGGGCTGGCTGACTGTAGGCTGTGGCTCTGTGACCTGTGCACGGTGGAGGTGCTAGGGAGAACTTTGTGCTCCCTCCCCGAGCTCCAGGCGGGTCAGCAGGAATGGCGACGCCTCAGCACACTGCAGAGGTTTGAGCACGGCCCCTGCCAAATTTTTAATTCATTATTAAGCTTTGAGGAAACAAGAGTGATACTGCAGGATCTGAACTAAAAAGAAAAAAAAAATTACTCAAACTAATAGAAACGCAACAGAAATATAAATGGCCACACCTCACAGGGAAGAAGAGCTTCATAGTTGAAGACGATGGAAATTCTTAAAAGGGGGAAATGCACGGACAGCAGCAACAACAAACAGAATGCAGAGCAGAGGACACTGAATTGTAGCATGCTAGAAAAGCTATCACTGGACACGATGGGTTACACTTGTAGTCTCAGAAGTTTAGGGCTGACCTGGGGTAGATGCAGAAACCCTGCCTCCAAAATAGCAACTATATATAGACATCTACAAAAATTAAAAAAGGAAGAAAGAATAAAGGAATAAAAAACATGACCCATACTTTAAAGAAAAAAAAAAAAAAACAATGTAACTATTAGGAACTACTGTTAAATAAACCTAGATGTTGGGTTATGGGCAAATATTCAAAGCATCTCTGATTTTGTCTATTCACCTAATTAAGAGAAACTATGCATAAAAAGTAAAAGGAAATACAATAGTAAAGACAAAAGAAATAATGTATCTTAACTAGAGAAACAGGCAAACCAAGTGAAAATCATGCAGTTAGAAAACCCAGTCCCTGCAGTGGAGAGGCCACTGAATGGGCTCCCGGCAGACAGGGCAGAGGAGAAAGAAGGATCAGGGGGCTCTAAGACAAATCCACAGAGATTACGTAGCTCGACGAACACAAAGAATGTGACTTAAGATACGTGTGCAGACCTCAGAGCCTTGTGGAACAATGTGGACACCACACACAGGCACTATGTATAGAGGGCTATTGCTGAGAGGCAGGTTTTCAGGCAATTCTGCTGCTGTATGAACATTATAATAGTATGATTATATGAACTAAGATGGCTACAGTATCGTATCATTTTGCCACGTAATTGCTATATATCTGTGAAGAAATTTCCAGATGTGAGCAATGCGAAAGAGAGAACAATCAAATCAGATTTCTACATTCCATTTCACCAAAACTAAAGGCAAATGGAAATATTAAAGATAATTAAAATCTTAATTTGGTTCTACCACACTGACCTAATAAAATATTTAAAAGGCTTTATAAAATGAAAGGGAATAATGCACGAAGTAGTAAACTGAATCCAAAAAGCAAATAAAATTACCAGAAATGATAAAAGTAAGAGTGACAGTTTTTTAAAAATAGAATCAGTTCATTTTACTCTTCATAAAAATTTTTTTAAAGCAAATATTGTATAGACTACCCATAACTGTAATGATGGATTGTTTGGATTTATAAAATGTATACACATAATATACATGAAAACAGCTTAAGGAAAGGCGAGGATGTGGAATTACAGTGGAGGAAAGTCACTATGTTTTGTTGAAATTAAATCATTTGAACCTTAAGAAGGCTGTGATACATACATTAAGGTATTTATTTATTTAATTAATTTGTTATTAATTACAATTTATTCACTTTGTGTCCCAACTGTAGCCCCTCCTGCATCCCCTCCCAATCCCACCCTTCCTCCCTCTTCTTCTCCCATGCCCCTCCCCGAGTCTACTGTTATGTTGGTTGATTTGTGTCAACATGACAAAAAAAACTAGGCATATCTGAGGAGAGGGAACTACAGTTATGAAAATGCTCTTACAGATTGGCCTGTAGGACATTTTCTTGACTGATGACTGATAAAGGAGGACCCAGGCCACTGAGGTCAGTGGGGGGGACACCTCTGGACAGGGTTCCTGGGGGCACATAAGAAATTAGGCTGAACAGGTCATGAAGCAAGCCAGTAAGCAGTGTTCCTTCATGGCTTCTAATTTAGTCCTGTCTCAAGATTCCTGCCCTGAGTTTCCACTCTGACTTCTTTTGGTGATAAAATGTGACTTGGGATCTCTAAGAGAAAATAAACCCTTTCCTCTTTAAGTTGATCTTGGTCATAGTATTCTATCACAGAAGAAGAAAGAAGATTATGACAGATGTGTAATGAAATTTCTGGAACTAAAGTTAGAAAAGAAACAAAAACAATAACTAACTAAATAAATAAATAATAAACACATGTTTAAAAATCAGCAGAGAAACTAATTTTTAAAGATAAAACAATAAAAAATTAGCATAAAATAATACAATAATCACAAAAAGACAAACATGTAGAATAAAAGAAAATGAGTGATATATATCTAGCCATAGCAAAATTACATTAAATGTGAATGAGCTAAGAACCTCTTTTAAAAGGCACAGACTATCATACAACAGACTTTTTAAGAGTTCTCCTAACCTAGGCTATTTGAATCTAAATTTGGCATCTTTTCAAGGTAAAAATTAAAAGCTAATAACTTGAGGACACTACACTTTCCTGGAAGGTAAGAGGTCACTGTAAAACTTTATACAGTGTATGTAGGCTAACGTGTCCATATACCGAAGAGAAAAGATCCTGCTTTCAGGAGATATATGCTTCTTAAATTCATTCTCACCATTTTTACTCACTGTCATCATATTTTCTGCATGAAAGTCAAAGAGTTCAGGTTGCCAGACTTGATAAACTTGTTTAATAGTGAGTTATATTTAAACATTCATCTGCCTTATTGATACTGTTTTTAATATTTAGAGGATATTAACTTTCAACAAAAATAAAAAGGAATTTAAGCTTCTATCATTTTCACAATGTGTATGAACATGAGCTACAAACTGCTGAATGAATCTGAGTATTTTAAGTACAAGCAGCCATTTTGTTGTTACTTGAAGTTTCTCATATGTAATTTATATAAATAATAACCAATGCAATGTGAATTTTCTGCAACTATTTAACTATTTAACTTTTTAACTTCTTTTTTAAACACCTGCAAATCACAGTGTAGCTAAGCAGGTCCAGAAGCTTTTATTAAATTTTAATAGTTTCATATACTTTTTTTATTATTAAACATATCTAACTTATTAATATTCTGGAATAATATTCTTTTAACTATGACTAATGCAGGCTGATATTAGTCTCATACTCATTGTACACAGAACATGCTTCCATGTATCTGTTTACCAACTAGGGTGAGTCGTAAAGAAATGCTCCTTACCCATTTCTTCTACATATAAACCCCTAAACACACTCAAATCATAACACCTTACCTTCAATTATGATTAAATGAATTGGCTATAAATGATACACTAAAGCCAAAGAACGTACTTATAGGGTCACGCACGAAGGCACACGCCTGAAGCTCCCAGACTTGGGAGCTGCAGACAGGAGGATTAGGAGTTCAAAGCCAGAGTGTGTTACACATAAGACTTGTCTTATGTGCAACAACAGAAACCATAGAACTTGAAGGCTTTGCTTCAGCAACTGACATTTTTAGTTAAAATTTGCAATAAATAAATAGTAAAATCCACTTACTCTCAACCACCATTTGTGCGCGTGTGTACATGTCTGTGCACAGTCATTCATCTGTGTGGTGTCCATGTATTTCAGAGGTCATCCTCAGGCATTCCTCCTCAGGTACTGTCTTAGTGAGCTTTAACCATCATCAACTTGACACACAGCCTAGAGTAACGGGAGAAGGGAAATCAGAATGAGAAGCACCAGGTCAGAGTTAGCTGCCAGTCCCTCTGTCAGAGACTGTCGTGGTGATCAGTTGGTGCAGTAGGGCCCTGCCCTCTGTGGGTGACACCATTCTCTCCCTGGTGTGGATGGTCCTGGACCATATGGGAAAGATCACTTAATATGAAGCTGAGAGCCATCCAGAAAGCTGTGTTCCGCCACGGTCTCTGACTGCCTTGTGTAACAGACTTTTACGTTTTCTCCCTGCATTGCCTTTGGTCAAAGCGCTTTATTACTCTCAATTGTCTAGAACTTCAGCAGGATGCCCAGGCTGGCTGTCCATCAGGAGGCCACGGATTTGCCTGGTATCTCATGGTCACTGGGATCCTAGATAGGTGCCACCTCACCTGGCTTTTTACCCCTGTGCTGGTGATCTGAACTCAGGTCCTCATGCCATGATGAGTCATCTCCCTAGCCCTCAGCCACTATTTTTTAATGGGATGAACTGGATTAAACAGAAGAGACTCATCACTAAATCTGTATTTTGGGTCACACTGCATATTATCTCATTATTATAAGCTGAAGCGAAAATTTGAGAAACATCAGCCTGGAGTACCATTGCTTTTTTTTTTTTTTTTTTTTTTTTTAATGTGTTCCAACTCCTCATTAAACTCTGTGGGTCCCTCGAAGTAACTGATTTCATGCTGTCAAAAAGAAGGGAAGAAGTTCAGCCATTTCTTTTTAATTATATGTGTATTTGCTAGATCATTAAGATGATTCAGTAAGGCTGTTTTGAGCCAACATAATTACATTGATAAGGTACAAAACTAAGAGTAGTATGCGATTAAAAAAATCTTGTTAAAATTAACACATTATTTATGCTTCCATCTTATAGTCATACCTTAGTTAACCAAATACTTTGATGGGTTTGCTTCATTTTAATTACAGCAACAACATCTGCCGCGTCCACATGATTCAAGTCAAAGCCCTGGCAGTTAGAAGAAATAGGCTGCTTTCACTCAGGCTGCTGGCCACTGCCTTACCCACCATGTCTGTGACTGACCAGCTTCTCGGATGGTGCCAGAGAGAGCGCCCTGGTGTCTCCTGCGCAAGAAGGCTTCTCTCTGAGCATGTGTAGGCATGCAAGTCCGTGAGAGATTTTTAAGGAGACAGAAAATGACAGGCATGCCAACAAAGAGGTCTGAACCACCACACTGGGTAAATCAATCCATCACACACACACACACACACACACACACACACACACACACACACACACAATTCCACCATGAAACTTAATCATTAAAGGTCATGTCGGGGAGTGAGGAACAGATTAAATTAGCATAGTATTAGATATGGAAAATGATTTCTGTCAAAATCATCTTTACTACAATTATAATATGTTAATTACGTATTTCATTAAGGAAGCTGATTATGGCTCAGGGATGAACAGGGCTGGCCCAACACTGGGAGAGCTATAGAGCCCGGCATCCTGCCTTCCTCGCTCCTCCCATCCGTGTCTCTGCCTCTTACTTGCTGCCGCTCTCTCCACGTTGCTCCTTGTTCCCTTTCACCCACCCACCCACTGTTTGATGTCATCCCCAGGCACTGAGCATTTCCGTCCTTTCCATTGATCTCATTCCCTTAAGGAAGCAACTCTCCTGGGCTGTACTTGTGGGCACAGCTCGGCTGGAAGGATTGAACGCGTGCCAGCCGGAGCCAGCTGGAAGGCCCTCTTGCTTTGTTTCTTTTTAATGCTCACAATCCAACATTTGCTGAAGAAGATGCCTTTCAGCCCCGGGCCGGCCATTGTCCACCTCCTCTGCCTTCCCCCACCCACCCCCAAGCAGTCCTGACAGACCCGGCATCTTCTGCGGCATCCTTACAGGAATCCTGCGGTGACCGGGGGACGGAGCCTCGCTGCCTCTCACGTGGCGACCGCCGATGGCCTGCAGGGTTTATGTGGGACATTTACAAGAGGCATGGCCAATCACCCAGACACTGAGTGGAGGCTAATGTTAACGGCACATCGTAATCCTGTCCTGGAAGGGAACCACGAGGAAGACAGCCACGAGGAGGGTCAGAGGTGAAAAAGGCCTCATGAAATCTGCGAGCCAATTATCTTAGTCAATACCCCGCAGCCTTCTCCATGGGATCATCCCCTGGTTTCCTTCTGACAGCCCGGCCTTAATTCATGGGGAAACGTGCGAGTGTTTAGAATTCCAGAGTTTTATGATGTGCCTTCTCTGGCCCTCCTCCATATATCTGACGGAACCGGGGAGCACAGAGAGACCCATGTGGGTCCCCTCTTCATGACGCCTTTAGAAGTTACATATTCCCAAGACGGATGAGAGTGAGTAGGAGAGTAAGCAGGAAGATTCGCGCATGTGTGTCCATTGTCCTGGGTTAGCCCAGAGCTAGCCCAGGCCAGCCAGTGAAGGGAGGTGGTAGTGGAGAGGCTTCCGCACTCCCCTCCGACAGGCGTCGGGGAGGTCCTCCGCGGGGCAGCTCCTGCAGCTACTCACATAAACTACCTCTTCCTAATGGCCCAGCGGGTGAGGGCACGCCGACGCCGGCCCGCGTGCCCTTGTGGGGGTCGACTTGGCCACGCGGAATAATCATTGTTGGAATTAAGCGTAATTGTCAAGAAAGACTTGGTCATCACAAGAAAGACCGTCTTATCCAACTGTCCCTTTGCTTCCCAACAGTAATTACTTCAGTAATTAATCTCTGTCATTTAACTGTATTACATTTTGAAAAGGGAAAATGGAAGAAAGACCAGTTTCAAACTAATTTACATCACAGTTTAAAATCCTAGAAGAGGGTGAATCAAATGTCAAATTTAGCCGTTTTTACTGTTCTGAAACAACCTCCTTCCCCATCCTATCTGCAGCATCGAAAGCAAAGGGCTGAGGTCGCTTCTTCCTAAATTCCCTGGCTGCACAGGCCGCTCAGTGTTCGTGGAAATCCTCTGGGCTGCTCCAAGGTGCTCAGAAACACAATTAATAAGGCCACGGAGGAGAGCAAAGGAAATCTCTGCTGTCCAAAGACCATTTATGCTGCGGGTAATGTCAATTGCCCACAATGCAGCAGGGCATTTGTTAATGACATCATCATACAGTCAGTGAATAAATCTGTTCCAGCAATCTCCTGTAATTCCTTCTCACCTCATTTCATCGTTTCAAATTAACTTGTTTGACCTTGTTTATTGTACACCTCATTATACTTAATTTTCAAAGAAGTGCTTTTAATATACTAAAATTTTCTTCAATTTCTTATTAGTTTTTTTTAATATTAGTAAGAGCCCATGTATTATTTTTTTCATGGTAACCCTTATTAATAAAATGTTTCTCATAATATGCCATGCAAAATTCAAAATATTTCTTTAAAAAATATTTATTTTCCTAATGATCAAGGATACCCTGTCAGCTTATTTTAAACAAAGTAAAATAATCCATAAAGAACTTTAAGCAAAAATGTCCTTCACTGAAGATGAGAATGAATGCCTTCAGACGTGTGAGGTTGGCCCTTGCATATCCAGTCCTATATCTCACTCCGTGAGACATATCATTGGGACTTGCATTTTGCTGCTGTGAATAAATGCATTTATTTGTCTCACATGCAATTTGTCTAAAAAGGAACATTTTTTTTCTTTCCCACAGACGTGCAGTTCAGATGTAAAGCACAGCTCTAGCATGCAGCTCACTTTCTTCAACTAATTCAAAATGTGAATTAGTTAACTCAACAGCTACAGGAAGACGCAGAGAGAAAGGAGAAATAACTGGGCTCTGTAAAGGAGTAAGTTTTAGATGCCTGTGTGAGGGATGCGAGCCTCACTGTGGAGCAGGAAGGACTTGGGGAGGAGAGGAGCTGAGCCTGGAGAAAGCAGGGATGGCGTGTGTGTGCGTGCGTGTGTGTGTGTGTGTGTGTGTGTGTGGTGTATGTATGTGTGGTGTGTGTTTTTGTGGTGTGTGTGTGAGCTGTGGCATGTGTGCAGTCCCTCACAAGCACGTGAGGAATGCTGATGATAGCAGCTCAGGCATTTTCCTCTGTGACACTCCACACGCTAACCAGCAGGATGTCTGTCTAGGGATGAGACCAAGATCTGCGTATGTGTTTCTATGACCCAAGAAACTACAAACCCAGTGCAGGGCAGCTGCGCCTGCTTTACCTGCCCTGTTGACAGTGTCTTTTAATGAAAAGAAAACTCTGAGTGATTTAGACATTTACATCACCTACAATACACCTCTTTTTGGTTTGGGCTTTTGTTTGGGAGGGTGGTAAAGGGAAAAACAGACGTTATTAAAATCCTCACATACCTTGCTCTCCAATGCCCTGCATGATTTTATAGCTCTGACAAGGCTTTGCAGATTCATTAAAGTCTTCGATGTTTTCTGGTAAGCGGCAAAAACAAAAACGGAGCAGGTGTTTCTGTGGGCTCAGTAACTTCTGGTTCCAAGAGGCTTATTCTGGTGCACATATCTAAGTAGATGGGAACCGGAAGGAGAGGAAGCCCCCTGGCAGTTGACCTGTTAAGCAAATAGATGCTAGGGCACAGTAAATAAAAGGGCTGTGGGATGCCGGTTAACGAGAACTGACTGATCCTTAAAAGCCGTGTTCCTCCCTCCCATCCTCCTCTGCGCTGGCTTGTTATCCCTGCAAGCTGGACAATACACAGGCAGGTCTGTCTCCCCCTCTGCTCACCAAATCAGAGATCAAAGACTGCATTTGTAAAGCAAATAGTTGGAGAGTTACTGCCGGGTCTGATGAAAACCCACTCCAGGCCTCTTGGGAGATATTACCTTCCTCATTATTGCACTGATTGGCCTTATTTCATCCAAGGATTACTGCACATTCTCCTGACGGCTGATGAGGGCCTTCATGAATATACAAAATAATCCGGCAGCACCGGGCCAGCACTGATTATTGTACAACTCGGAGGAGCCGCGGCGAATGAGCTGCTGGAGATGCGACTCTGCCTCCCCGTTTTCCATCTGATTTTACCACAAGGATCCTTATTAGGCTATTTTTCACATGTCTGTAAGAGAAAGAGAGAGAGAGAGAGATTGCATCTAGTTAAAAATGATCAGGGAATTCTGGGTACCAGATGTTTTTTGCTTAATATTGCAAAATGCCTTTTATTAGATTACACTGCGCACTTACTAACTACAGTTAAACTGCTTTGCAGAGAAACCCAGTGGGAATGGTGCCCTATTTAGCTTTTCTTGGTTTTGCTTTTATTTTTCCCTTCCTTTTTTAAAATTTTTGTGTGTGTGTGCAAAGTCCCTAATTTGTATATGCTTCATGATGTTGTGCACTTATGTGCATGTATGTGCATGTATGTTGTGTATATGTGTATGCCTTCATATGTGGGGCATGACGTTTGTGTGCTTTTATGTTCATGTGACGTGTGTGTGTGTGTGTGTGTGTGTGTGTGTGTGTGTGCATCAGTTGGGAGGCAGAGACGGTGGATGTGAAATTATCAAAGGCTGTTACACACAGTGGCTGGGAATAATTTAACGTCACACTGAAATCCGGTCTCTTTGGCCAAAGAACTTGGCCAAGGTGTTAATGAAACAGTAAGACCGAGAGCAAAGGTGTTTATTTTCAGATTCAGTCAGGCAGAAACGGCTTTGACACAAAGTACTCATGATGGCTCCAGTCTCCTCGGATCCGTTCAGACTCGGATGGAAGCTGCTCGCCGTGGTAGGGTGCAGAACCTTTCTCTGTTATGTTCACGGCAGAAAGCCTGTATCGTGCAATGCAAAGCTTGGAGCGGAGCCAGGGCACCCCCATATCTCACATCTGAAGATGTGTTTCACCCCACTACACTCAGCAGGAAGTTGTGCTTTGCCTGGCCTCCACCGCCCTTTAAACCAACTGGATCCCTTGATTTACAGCGCTGCTAATTTAATGTCTGATAAATAGGGCCCCGCATTGTCATTTATAGCTGGACACACTTGTTTTCGCTGAATGTGAGCGCTGGATTCCTCTATGCAGTAAATGTCCTCTCCTGCACCGGGCAATATGTCACAATGAAATAGATGACCTGGGCGGGTGGCTCTTGGTCTCTTCCTACATGTTAGCCAACAAATTGTTCAGCCAGATGGATTTGGTGAGCAGAGGATGAACCTACCCCAGTGACTTAGACAGTGACAAGCAACTCCCCTGTTCTCCCCCCAAGGGAGCTGCCTGCCATGCAGACACCAGTTGTCAAAGAGCAGAAGGGAAGCCAGGTCTTATGAGTATGCAGTTGGCACAAACTCATTTCAGGAGGGTTCTTTATTCTGTTCCCATGGTTGCATCCTTCATGCTACATTCTACAACGGAGCTCCCGCTGTTCAGGGGCACATGTGAGGCATGTTTAAACACACAGGGCCCAGCACGCATGCAGGCTTGTCACTGTTTGTGTCAACATCACTGGGATAAATCTCCACTGTCCTTTGGCTTAAGGAACAAATTCTCGTGCATACTGGAGCCCACTTGTCCTTTCTTGAGTCTGTGTGGAGTTGGGGTAACTTTGGGGGTCTGGACGCTGTCTGGGCTAGTCACACACGCTCGTTCTTCTGAGGAGGGCGGCGCCTGTCAGGCAGACAGCCTCAGAAGGGTACATGTGACAGGGTTGAGCTGTGTCGTCGGTCACGCTGCTCCGGGAACCACCCAGCACAGTAATTTAATGAATCTACATTTCATGACTGAAGTGATAAGGATGAAACGTTTTTAAATAACCAAAAGGTAGATACACCAAAAAAGCCCGGTGAAACATTAAATGAATGTAGTGTAACGCATTATCTTTGCTTCCGCACATCCAAAAAGCGCAATGAACTAAGACATTGCATTAGGATGAGAATAAAGCTAAAAATTAAATTGGCTCAGAAAGATCGAGACTAGTGGTTTATGCACTAAGAATGCAGTAAATTTGGCCATTTAATCTCATTCGCTCTACCTTCAATCTGCACACGTGAAAGGCACAGCAAGCACTCAGAGAGGAGAAGGAGGGAATCAGCTAGGATTCAGCCTTTTTCTGTTTACCTGGTACTTGAAACCAAGGCCTCAGTCTTATTAATGTTGATTTTATTCTTATCATCAAATTGCTTTCATTTTCCAACATTTAAGTGCAGCAAATGTCAATAAATATAAAATATGAGCAACTTTATAAAAGATGGAAAGCCAGCCCAATAAAGAAGACATACTCAAAAATGCAGTATTGCTCCTTGAGATCAATCAATAAGGACAAGCATTTCACACACTAATGCATTTATCTATGACCATTATAAATTAGCTGCTTGCCAGAAAATACACTTCTTAGCACAAGTGCCATTATTTAAAATTGTCTATTTAATGCACACTTAGTACATCCCTCACCCAGGCCTCCTCCGTATAATTAGACAACACCCATTCTTAAAATCTAAAGCAGATGCCAGACAAGCCATAGAGAGGGGAGGGTGCTTTGCAGATTTATATCTTCAAAACGTATGTGTGATTTCAGAGAGAGAACATGAAACAACAATGAAAATGATCGCGTATGCCAGCCTTGGTTTCCACCCGTGCTTTTCCAGAGCAAGCTGGCAAAAATGTGAATCAGAGGACGTGTGTTAGAGGATGATTCCATTAGAGGACCCTCACGGAGGGCACCGTTAGTAACACACCACGCTGTCCTAATTCTGCTGCCCCCGGTTTCAGGGTCACTAAAGTCTGAAGGAAGTATGCTGTGTGTTCAGGTGTCTCCCAGGCCTCCATCCGTGCTTTTACCACTCTTGGGTGGATCATTTGCCTAACTCCTCTTATCTGCAGAGCCTGACCTGAGCCTAAAGTCTGAGGACTAGTTCCTAAGTCTCCACATGCTATCAGCTCCTGTCATCTTTCTAATGCTCTCTGCCTAACATCCCCCACTTTCTCCATGTTCTAACACTTCTCCAAACCTATCCATGGCCTGAGCCATTGTCTGGACCGTTAATAGACTTAATAATATTTTACTCAGTCACAGACCTAGACCAGAGAGCTGGGGTATCTTAACATGTCCCCAAGGTAGGTCAAGTGGTAGATGTTTTCCTTACATGGAAATCAATGTGCTTGGTCCTACCGCTATCAAAAGTAGAGATAGTCAAGGTCACCTTTGAAGAAAGACTCTTCTTGCTTTGCTGTGATCCCACTGGCTATCATAGAACCTGCATCTCCAAGGGAGACCTTTGACCTACTCAGGGATAACAGCTGGAAGGAGCCAGAAACAGAACTGACATATATAAACATGCATATGGTTGTGGTTGTATAATGCCAGTTACAAGAATAACTTACTTGAAAGAGATTTGACCAAAAATATTATTTTGCTTTTTCACTTTTGTTTTTCAATATTCATAAAAAATAAAGACATGATTGCCTAAGACCTCTCTAATCTTTATCATAGAAGCATCAGAAGTCTGGGGATCCAGGAAGGAGAGCTCCTTGCATCACTGAGTCTAGGATGAAGGTAAAGGCAACCTCTCCACTAAAATCATCTGATGGGAAACAGAACAGCCTTGCCTATGTGCTAAGGGGGGCCTTGGCACATAAGACTAGCCATCTATTAGGTTTCTAGTTCTTTTTCCTATTATGGCCTGAGTCTGAAACACCCTTTGTAGGTCATGCATTTGAACACTTGGTCTCCAGCTGCTGGAACCTGTGGGATGTGAGGTTTGCCTAATGGAAACAGATTCTACAAAAGGACTTTGAAGGTTACATCTGTTTCTTGCTTGACTAAATTCTCCAAATCCTGGTCCTCACTGTGTGAGAATGCTCCACCTTAGGCTCCAGCCACCAGAGCTTCCCCTTCATGGGGACACTGAAAGCCTTCTGAAACTGTGATCCAAAACAAACTGTCCTTCCTTAAGGCATTCCTGCAGTTTGTTTTGTCACTAGCCATTTCAATGTAAACTGACTCAATAAATTACATGGAGCTATTGTATCTATATGTTTCATTCACTGTGTTGTGTCTCTCTAGAAAACCCTGACTTCAACAACAGCAACAATAAAAAGCCCTAAATCAGCAAGTGGAGCCTCTGGCCATTGCAGGGGTGCTGGGGTGATGGGAGAGTGTGTCCTACCACTATGCAAATGCCCTCCATTCTTACTGCCGGGGCAGCTTCTGTG
>NW_026596962.1:1808718-1834345 GCF_907164565.1 Psammomys obesus
TGTGTGTGTGTGTGTGTGTGTGTGTGTGTGTGTGTGTGTGTGTGTGCTGCCTTGCTTTGCTAGAGCTATCCTCAAGAATCACATTTAGCACTTGGAATGTCCGAGCAGGGAGAGGTGGGAAGGCTTGCGTGCTGAATGAGGTCCTGCAGCCTTCCTTCTGTGACTTTCTTCTGTTGTATAAGAGTGTACACGGCAAAGAATAGGTTTTGTTTTTGTTTTTTGCCAAAGTATCCCAGAAGTTGAAGGTTTAGGGCTGAGGAAGGAGATGAAGAAGGGAAGGACAGGGCAGGAGAGAGGGCAGTCAACAGATCCCCTTCATTTACTGCAGCAGTGGAGATGAAGCCCTCTCTGGCAACGAGTTCCGTGCCCAGCCCTGACAGCACTCTGCAGAGCTAACAGGAACTGACAGGAGGATGAACGTGGACGCAGAGGATGGAGGTCACAAGACTTCCTTGTGCTGCACTGAGCATGTCTCCTGGGTGTGCTGGATCAGAACTCCATGAAAGTTGCTGCAGAAGTCTGGAGCAGAAAGAAGCAAGTGGGGAAGGGAAACTCCTGAATCCTTAAACTCCTGAATCCACAAAGATTAGTAGAAAAGAGTAAAAACTAATTATGTATCTGCAATTTGTGGAAGTGCCAGTACATGATTCCAGTCCAGTGAAACAAGCCGCCAGAATACAGCGGTAGCCTGGAAGGAGAAAAGGCTCTCCCTAGTTGGAATTGGTTTGGGGAAACAAAAGGGGGAAATGTCACCACAGAAGAGGGAAGAGGCGAAACAGCCTTCACTTCAAAGGACTGGGATAATTTATTCTGGAGCCACATGAGTGGCCCTGGTCTGAGAATGTGGACCTGGGCTGCCCGGAAAAGGCTGACCCGTCCCAGGTAGAGATGGCTTCGTGAGGCTTTGGAGTTACAGGACAAAAACCAGCCATAAACGGAGACATCTTCTGAACACATCAGTGGAAACAGCAGGTAGGTAAGCAGGTTGCAGCGACACTGGGAAATCTGTGTTGTGGGTCTCGAACGCTACCTGAAAACATTCTTACCTCTTGGCCTGGTGGAAGCTGCTGTTGCCTTGGTACACACAGAGGTTGTGCCCGTCGACCACAAGGGTGTTAGAGAAGACCAGAGCAGGCTGTGAAGAACCAGGAGAGGGCTAAACGTAGCCCGAGATGATTTTGGCTCCAGATGGTCAGCATTCCAGCTCTTGCCCATCATGGAGCTCCAATCAACCACTGGCCTTACAAGATCATAGAGAGAGCTGTAGATTTCCCCCGGGAGCTGTGGCTCACACAGCGTACTTGCCTGCATCAAGTTAGGAATGCCTAAAAGGTCATTCCGGTATTCTGTGATTAGCCTGCTTATGCAAGGCAAGGATGCGCCAGCAAGCCAAGCCTCCAGAGTCCTGTTTGCTTCCACTTAGTGAGCATGACTTGAATGAGTCACCTAGCCCTCTGTCCCCACGTTCTCTCTGTGGCCTGCTGCACCTCTACAGGCTGAGCAATGAGCACTAACCTCAGGGAGTCAGGCAGCCTCTGCAGAGCTATGTGCCAGGAGGGATCTCTTGGTAGTTTTAGTGAGGGAAGCTGGGGCTCCCCAAAAGGCACAGACAGGAAGAAATCATCACAGGCAGAGATGGGAGGGAATTCTCGCTCATCTGAAAAGTGTGAGGTCAGAAACAAATCACAACTGAAGCATCAACTGGTGGAAGAAGCCGGTTCAGGATAAAATGATGCTCTGACAGGGATTATGGAAGATCCTGGAGCTCCCCAAGCAGCTTAATCTGGCTGACTATCAAAGCAGGCTGCCCACGCCCGGCTCCCTATCGCTGGGTTGTGTGGACAAGCTCCACTCCTTATGTTTGCTCAGCAAGCTCTTCATTGACTGCTCCATTCCTCAAGCCCCAGCAAATCCTTTTCTTACTGAGTCCACCCATGCCTGCGTAGCAATACTGTGGTTCACAATTGTGAGCAAAGAAGCCTAACTGTGATGTAGAGAGGATTCCAGTTACCATGCTTCTCCTAAAATATGGGGAATTCAACAAACTAAAGGTCATTATCCTCTCATCCCTGTGACAAATCTGAGAGAAATCCTGGCGTCTGTCCCGGGGCAGAGGGAAATGCCCCATGCTGGCAGACCTGCAGTTGCACTGTAGAGTTAGATAGTTTGAGTCAAAACCAAAATCCTATTACTCCCATATGCCGTTGCAGCTTCCAAACCCTATGTGGCCCCTGCGATGGCACTCAGAGACAAAGGTGTTGTCCAGGACTAAGCAAATGTTTCCTGTCCCCCACGCCTCTGACTTGTCCCAGCTGTGACCCTTGAACAAGTCCTTAACCTCTTAGTGTTGTGGGAATTCCCAATCTCGCATCTATCCGAGGCACAGTTACTCCATGGGAATGTTTTATTGTTTTTGCTGTTATTGCTTTTACTCAAGTTGAATTTGGCACACAGAAGATGCTGGAAGGAAGTCCATGCCTGAGCATTTCCTTGCTCCTGGTGGAACCATGAGTGTCTGCTGGTCTGCTCATGAGGAGCTGGTCACTCAACACGTTCCTTCAAGAAGCTTCAGTCCACTGCTTCTGAGCAGAGCGAAGACATAAGGCTCCAAGGACTGCAGAGAACCCACGTCCAGATTCACTAGCCACAGCAGGTTGCATTCTTATCAGTTACCCTGAGACATAGCCAAATCTGAGGGCCTAGGGCTATGCCAGCACCTTCGCCTTGCGGTCAGGGCCCTGCTGCTTTCTGGCTTCCAACAAAGGCTCCTTTGGAAAGACCGCCCTAGAGTTCTCACATACTCTGACCTCTTATTGTCTTTGGTCTTCTCCACTAGAAAATACCACCAGGGCTGGGACTTTTTCTCTGGCTAAAATAATGTTTAACTAGGATTCTTTTCAATAGATCAATGCTGGAAGATAATAAATGAACAGAACTAGGCACCAATCCAAAGGGGTGTAGGCTGCAGTGACCTTCTCCGGGCAGTCCTGCACCCGGTCAGGCCTCTCGGCATATGTAAATCCTGTGGATTTATGTCCCTGCACAACTTTCTCTTCCTACTGATTATTTGCAAGGTAGAGAGCTAACGCAGTGTTTTAGGTGAACTTCACAAGGTGTGAAGCACTTTCCAACACTCTGTCACATAATGAATCCTGCAGAGGGTGTCCTTATTTCAGGTTGCTGTTTTCTTTTGTTTGAGACAGGGCCTCCAGAATCTTACTATGGAGCTGAGGTTAGCCTTGAACTCACACTTTCTGCCTCTGCCTCCATTCCCGAGTGCCAGGATTACAGGCACCAGCTGCTCTGCCAGGCTTGGTTATTCCAATTTTATAGAATTGCAAGCTGTGCCCAGCAAAGCAAGCCACTCAGTCAATGGCTTGCCACACCTGATATGGTCAGGTACAGAGAACATGCTGACTCTAAGGTAGGCTCCTTCTGCTGCTGTACCTATTCTAACCCAAAGGAACAGCTCAGGGTTCCACCTTCTTTAGGAGCCAGAGCATCACATCAGACTTTTCAATTGATCGAGAAGCCAAGAATGTATGTGAAATACAGTATGAAAAAAATTCAAATTTTCTTGAAATCTGGCTCTGACAACAGCTATGTGGGTTAATATGATGTGCTTAATGGAATTTAAAATGTGTTTCTCAAATTGCAATACCAAGTCCAAGGGAGTTGAGATTATGTACGAACATAAATATTTGTAGCCTCTTTGCTCCCCATATTTCCAAGTATGATTTTCATTGTTTGTTATGTATTAAACTTTTGGATACCCAAGTGGTTTGTAAAAGCTTTTATTAAAAATCCCAACTTTTGGATGGATAGTCAAATTGGATCTGAACCCTGAAACAGCTGAGCCACACGATGAGTTATTTTTCAAACAATCTCATTGAATACACAGGAGCTCTGCTTTGTAGATGGCAATTTTTCCAAAATACTCAAAAAACAGTGTTCTTTAATTATCTTGACATTGTCCCACTAAAGGGACCCACCCGGTCAGAAAAGTAGGGAGGGAGAGGAAATTTAATAAGAAGAGAGTGCTCTCAATTCCTTTTGGAAACGGCCTATTCGTGAAGAGCAAATGAATGAATGATAGAGGAATAAAAGAATAGGAGGTGCAGGATAAAGTCAGTAAAAGGGCAGCCATCGAGGAGGCTGAAAGAAACGTCCTTGTGGTGGAAAAAGCAAAGGCAAGACAAATTCCATTTGTTTCCCCATTCCAGGAGACATGGTCTAGGAAACAAAGACAAAGAGAAAAAGATGGAAGAACAGAGAGATGGGCAGGAAGGAAATAAATTAGAGATCTGTGGAAATTAAAAAAAGAAAATAGGAGAATGGTCCAGAGGGACAGAGGGAAGGAGGGAAGAAGGGAAGGCTGTCTGGGGAGTGCCATAGTTTCCTGCACGGTCCATCTAGGTAAAAAGATAAGGTACATTGGGTTCAGCATGGAATCATTTAATGAAGTTAGTCTAGAGGCTCCAGCATACCTGGTTTGGGCTAAAATCCAGAAGAGTTTCTAATTGTCAACTCACTGCTTCCCTATGGAAAGATGAGTCAAGACGTTAAGGCCTTGTGCTTTTCTGGACATGGCTCCAAGAGATGGCTTTACAATGACCTCTGAACCGAAACAGGTAAAGCCAGGAGGATTCGGGAGCATCCCTCTGGAGAGCTGTAGAAGCAGGAAGCAATGGTTAGGGGAGGAGGCTGGCTCTGAGCTGCACGGAGATGTCCTGCGGCCTGCAGGTCATGCAGAGAGCTTCGGGGCTGCAGCTTTCATAACCTGCGTTGCTGGGAGAGCTCCATGGTGATGCAGTTGCTTTTGAATTATCCTTGATCCTGTAGGCAAAGCCTCACCCAAGTCCTGTACATAACCCCCCAAAAGAGGCATTAGTCCCCTAAGTTGAACTTTGGTAGAGTCATTGCTTCTATCTATTATGGGTTCTCTACCTGGGCTGAACTGACAATTGTGTGTTCTGTTTCCAAAGGTTGGGGGAGACTAAAAGCTAGAGGTTTGTAGCAGATATCCCTTGATCCTCAGACTGAAGCCCTGCCCATCTTCCACTGCCTGAGACTTTCTCCTGCCCTGTCCCTGCACACCCACATAACTGACCATCTCTGGCAGACCCTAATTCATTTATGTCCATTCTCTTCTGTAAAAGTAACTTTTTTTTTTTTTTTGGTATTGTTCATTTGCTTGTTTTGAGACATGGTTTCTCTATGTAGCCTTGGCTGTCCTGAACTCACTCTGTAGACCAGGCTGTAGACCAGTGATCCACCTGACTGCACATCCCTAAGGGCTGGGATTACAGGAGTGCACCATTGCCGGCTGCGGCTGCGTAAAGGTGACTTATTTGCTTGACACATTGTTGTCTTGGAGGCTTAACGCTGAATAAACTCACCCTTTCTATTCTTTCTGAGCTCTGGCTGGCTGGTTCAACTCAGCTGTTCTGGCTTAAACTCCTCTCCAAGCTGACTGATTTAATCTGGCTTCTCTCGGTTTCTCATTGAATTGCTCTGCTTGGCCACAAAGTAACTCCAGCAATCTGTTCTAATCTTCTGACTCCTTATTCTCTGGCTTCAAACTGCCTTTGCTGACCTGCACTGAACTGTATGAACTCAACCTCACTTCACCTCCCCTCAGCTGACTCTCAACTGTTGACTCTCAACTGACTGACTGACTAATTGACTGAACTGAACTCTCTGAACTCGACTATACTATCTCCATGAACTTCTCCCTACTTTCTCTCTCCTGGATTGTCTTCTCAATGGAACTCTCTACTGTGCTCAACCTATTCCTTTCTCCATTATGTTGTCTTCTCTACGGAACTGTCTTTTCTACTCAGTTCTCTACTGTACTCTCCTGTACTGTATTTTCTTCTCTTCTTTCTCTCTAATTTACCTTACTCTACTCTCAACTCTACCTATTGCTCTTAAGTACCTTCTCTTTCCTGTCTGTTCTTGTGAGAGTTGGGCATATCCTGTCTCTGACTCACTTGTCAATCGTGTTGATTCATCGCTTCGTTTGTCCCTAAATTAGATGTCATTTTCAAGCATGGGTGCTTCCTTTTACAAATTAACCTTACCTACATTGTTTGGGATTAAAGGTGTATAGTAAGGGCAAGTCTGTATTCTAGCCAGAGGGATTAAAGGTGTGTGGAGTGTCTGCATTCCAGCTAGATCACATAGACCTAGAAGGTCTTGGATGTGATCTCTTGCCAGAGCAGCCTTGTTGCTGGATTAAAATCCCTCTACACTTTTCAATTACATGAATATTTTATAATTGAAGCATATGTGTTCTCTATTTTCATTATATCTCTTGTGTGAAGTTGAAAATGTGTAAGATTAGAAATGTGTTTGTCTAATTTGTTAACTTTACAATGTACCCAGCACAAACTCTGGCACATAACAGCCATCTGTCAAAGGTAACATTGAGATTTACCCACTAGTATAAGTAATACATGTCTAGAAAAATTCTTTCGCTATGTTGGCGGCGCCAGGAGGACTCCCATTCTGACCAGCAGCACAGCAGGATCGACACAGTGACCGGCCATCAGAACTCCTGGCCCTAAAACACACGCGATTGTGTTTCCCAGGTGAGAGGAAACCCCACAGCAGGGGATTCAATCAGTTTCAACTCACCCAGCTAAACTGCGGAAGAGATCCTGGTTCTACCAGGCACTTGGTTGCCAGCCCAGAGCCACACAACAGCGTGTTCTGATCATTGTCCCAGACTGAACTGTGGGCACCACAACATCAGACACTAAAGATTTCCAGTCGAGAGATAACCCCATGGTGCAGAAATCGATTGGGACCGACCTTAGGTCATCCAGACAATCCCTGGAAAAGACCTGGGGTTCCACGGGTGCCCAACAGCCTGCCCAGAGCCAGAGCGGGGGAACCAGGCACCGGCACAGAGTCCTGCCTGCGTGCCTGACTCACTGTCCCAGATAGAACTCTGGGCCCCAGGGCACCAGAGACTGAGTTTCTCTGTCGGGTGCAAACCCACAAGGAGGGGAACAGCAGGTCTGATCTCAGAGCACTCAGCCAATACTACCACCCTGAAAAGATCTTGGGAAAAATTACCCAGGTTCGGCAGATGCCCAGGTACCCAATCACCAGAAAGACGGAGCCATGCGCATCTGTGCCTGCGGGTTCTACTTGCCATCCCAGACAGCATGGTGGTCCCCAAAACATAGTCTGGGTGTCCCTGTCCGGAGGAAACCCCACAGCGGGAGGATCATCAGGTCCAACGCTCAGGACACCCTGCTCCAGAAGACTCTGGATTCACACAGGCTCTAGGCTCTAGCCTTCTACTGCAGACATGAGCACTGTGCTCACCTGCCATTGTTGAGTACCGCTAGGGCACTGGGGCACACAGCTGCATCCTCAGACCTACAAAAGCCAGAGAACCATTACAGCAGCCCTCAGATACTGCTCCAAGGATCAACCAGTTATCCCTAGCTAAACTGACAAAACTGTGGAAGTCCCTGGTTCTTCAAGAGGGCTGCAACCAACAATTACACCTTAAGAGCAACAGCTGCAGCTCACTAAATTCAGAGCAAGAAACCCAGCAGCAGGGCCTCTCCTGGCTATCACCAGGACCTCTCCTGATGAGAGGAGAGCCTTCCTGAACACGACAATTACCACACAGGTCCATACGCCTGAAGTAAACTGTGACAATTCCTGAGAAGCACCACCATTCAGTTGACTATACCCAAAAAGCTGAGGAGAACTTCAGAACCCCACCAAGTAGATTCTCCCCACCCCAAGACCCAGCAGGCACCAGAAATTAACAAACAACACCTGAGACAGAGAGATGGGTAGAGGCCAGCGAAAAAGCACAACCAACAAAAGGCAAAGCAATATGGCATCCCCAGAACCAAGTTATCCAGGGGCAAGTAGTGAAATTTCACCTAACATAAGTGAAATTCAAGAAGATGACCTTACATTTATGTTTATGAAGAGTTCTCTCTTTTCTCCCTTAATTGTGTTACTGCTGTTAGTGGTACAAATGGCTGAAAGAAGAGGGACCTTTGTCTTTTGCTCATCTCAGGTGGCACACAATCTTTGTTAGAAAAAAAAAAAAGAGGTAAAAACAAAAGGAAAACTATGAGAATGTTTCAGTAGACAAAGGGAATGAAGAAATTCTGAGCGGAAGGGAAAAAAGAGGACATTGTTATTGCAAGTCAAATATATAAAGTATGTTAAGTTACAAGCCACACCAGAGAGGGGGAGGAATGTAAGTGCTAATACAAGAGTCGCAAACATGAGACTCTGTGCCCAGACAAAAGAGCACACACACACTTAAGGGCACTTCACTCGCACAAAGGCCTCCAGATGCCAGCTTGCACTCTCTGTACAGGAAGTGAGTTGGTCGGCCTCTCAACAAATCTCGACAACTATTAATCACAGGAAATAAGAATATGAAAACCAGACCCCAAATCTATCCAACTCAATGAACAGGCCAGGCATTTGGAACTGACGCTGTGGAGTTTCACATTACATTTTTACATTTGAGTATCAAGTATATTTTATGTGTGTATCCACCATTAAATCCAAAATATCCACAACAGAATTAGAACTAGAAAGACAGTTAGTTTTATATCCCCTTTAACATAGGGGTCTGGTTAATTTTGGTGTCTAATTCTTTTATATGAATTTTTATATGATAAAGTTTATAAAATTAAAAAAAAAACAAGACTATCAAATTTGACAAGATGACACAAGATGCAACTGAATACTGAGAAATGGAAAGCAGAAAGAGTAGAGACAAAAGGAGCTGGTTACAAGTTAAAGCTTCCTAGGAGTCCTGACCTGGTTCAGGGGGGTGAATAGAGAAGCAATTAACATTACATTCTGATAACTCAATTTCATTTCTAATGTTTTACTGCTTAAAATAGATCCGGCAAGCATGACAAAGTTTTAGCATTTGTTAATGCTTATTATATTACATGGGTGTTTATTAAAATGCTTGTATACTTTTCTCTATTTTCAATTTCATGCAATTAAAAAATCTTTTGCACATGAACTAAAAGGCAAATTAAGTCTTCTTGACAATTATTTCACACCTTCTACATTCCACAAACTTTCAACACCTCCCCCCCATTTTCTCCATCTCTGAGCTGCTGACCCTGCTCTCGTCCCACTGAGAGCTCTGAAACCATCAGAGAACTTGCACAGACTAGCACTCACCCTCCAGCAGGAGGCTGGACAGCGTGGACACAAGCGCTACGGCCCATCTGAGCTATGCCTCTGCTGTTGAGGTAAGCGCATCCTCCCTCCTCAGCCCAGGACAAAGCCCCAGCATCTGTCCACTCTTCTACCTCATTCCCCAAGTGTACAAACACACCATTGTTCTATCCACCAAAATCCAAAATGTGAGTGACGTCTTATCTGCTGACCCAGTCTGATATTGCTCTTTGGCCTTTTACAACAAACCTCGTCAAGACAATGACCCACTCTTGTGTGCCCTGACAACATTCCTGTTCTTCTATAACGACTCGGGGGTCAGCTCTGTCTCCACCACCCATCCTCTTGTGACTCTGACAGTGTCTGAGCGTCCATTTGCATCTCCATGTCACAGCTGTCTCCTAACCTTGAAACTGTGGGTGTACATCTTGAGATTTGCTCTCACATGCTATACGAGGTTCTCAAGGCAGCTTTAATAAGTGACCATAAACTGGCTGGTTCAATGGCAAAGCCAACATGGCCTTAGAATGGGGAGACTGGAAGCTCAAAGTGAAAGTGTTGGCGGGACTCTAGTCAAAGTTTCTTTTGGCCTCTCTATGGCTCCTGGAGTGCCCTCCAATCCTTGTGTCCACAGACGTCTCATTCGATCTCTTCATCAATCATCATGTGGCCTCCCCTGTTCTCCCTCTCTGAGTCTCCTCGTCTTTGTATAAGAACACCACTGAGATCAGATTGGGGTGTGACCTCAACCTCACTAATTACATCTTCAGACATCTTCGTGGAAGATAAAACACAGCACATGTCTACTAGACATTTGGAACTTGTCATGTCCACTGGAATTCCTATCTCCTGATTCAAGAACATTCTGCCAGCAAGGCGTCTGCTTGGTAACTCACAAGTGCACTTGCCATCAGCATGTGACTAAAGTCTAGAAGTTATTGTAGCAGTGGCTTCCCATTTCCCACACTCTGTACTCAATTCTCTTTCCCTTTCCCTCTTTCTCCCCCTCTTGCTTTCTCTAGCCCTCTTCCTCTCCCTAGCCCCTTCCTTAGCTTCCTCTCCCTACCTCTCTCTCCCTAGATCCCCCCCTTTCTTTCTCTCCCTGAGTATGAGCATAGAGCTCAGAGGACAGCATTTAGGACCTGGGTCTTTTCTTCCACTATGCCAAGGCATAGTCTTTCTCTTGTTTCGTCATACTGATACTCCAGACTAGCTGGCCTGTGAGCTTCCAGGGATTCCCTGGCTGTGCCTCTCTTCTCACCACAGGAGTGCTGGGATCACATCTGGGTACCACCACATCCAGTGTTTTTACATGAGATCTAGAAATCAAATCAGGTTTGTGAGGAAAATGCTTTTACCCACTGAACTCTCTTGCAGGCCCTGTCTGTATGTATTTCAACAGAACATCCATATTACATATTAATTGGATTATGTAGATCCTACATGCATGTACTTACATAGAATTACATATTTGGATTGTGTGATATCATGTATGTATGGCTGTGTGAACATTCCTACAAACCTTTTCTTAACACTTGAACTGCCATTATCTGGCAGTTTCCAATGCTGGCAGTTATCAGTTACTTTAACTTCCATTTCCACGGTTCAGGGCCTTCTGCTTTTTAATGGTTACCTGATGTTCCTGGTGCCCTAAACAGCTATTTGAGCAGGCTCCTGATGATTAAGTTCCTCCCAACTTTTTATTATCATAACTCACACACAACATTTTTGTGTCTTTTACAATTATTAACTCCAAGTTTAGTTCTTTGAGTTGAGAACATTTTCTGTTTGTTCTTTTCCAAAATGATTTTAGACAACTTGCATGTGCTCCTGGCTTTAAATTATCACAGCTAAGACAAACATTCTTAATCTCAGTATTGGAGAAGGATTAATCCATGATTTACCCAGTTTTTTCCTAAAGTGCAAACCAAGCTTACGGCAGTTACCGGCACAATTCTTGTCCTTGTGGAGCTTATAGCTGGAGAGACAAACCCTAAACAAATGATTTATATGTGTGTGTGTGTTTGTGTGTGTAAGCAAGTGATATATATACACTTATGTGCATATATACATATATACATCCATACACGTACATATATAATTACTTGCTTATTGTGACTATTAGATATAAAGGTTATATATCTAATTAAATGTATATACACACATATATAATGAAATATTAGAAAGTGATTGTCCCTGTAGCAAACAGTGGGGCCAGCCAACAGGGCAGGAAGATGGAGGCTGTGGCTGGAGAGAGTGGCCAGGGTGATCTTTCTGGGATGTTGAGAACTGAGCAGAGTCTGAAGGACAGTGGAGTTCCCTGGGAAATGACACTGTGCGCAGAGAAAGCACAGGGCAAGTCCTGAATAAGAGAGTCCCCAGCATTACCTAGGAAGGACAGAGAGCAGGGAGATCAGTAAGAGCATGGAAGAGGAGTGATGGAGGTCTCAGGTTTCAGTGGTCAGTTCTTTTGGGCATAGGAGGCCAGGAACAGGAACTTGGCTTTTCCCCTTGGGACAGGAACCACCATGGGGGTGTGGATGGTTTGATGGCTGATGTGACCACACTTAGAACTGCACAGAGTACAGGCAGGAAGCAAAGGACAAGGAGAAAATGAGTCCATTGAACTACCCGACCTTCAACAAACATCCATCTAAGTATAGCACAGTTCCAGCAAGGACATGGCTGCAGCCATGTGGCTAAAAGTGAAGGCCTGTTCATCCTGCCCTCCAACAATGCTCGCAATGTCCACCACGTCCTCCTGGGGTGGTCCCTCCTACTGGAGCCCTCCCAGGTGCTCCTGAACCTCAGTCCATTCCATGTCTCTTGTGTGTGTTTTTGCTTTGTTTGTTTGTTTTGTTTTCCTAATTGGCCAATCAACACCATCAGTATGTAGAAGGTTGCATCTCACCAAGAAGCTGAAGCCCAGAGATTAATCTTCTTTATGATTTTCAAATGTTTGAAGATAGCAGCAACCAGCAGCTCCTTGGAGCTGAGCACCAGTCCTCAAAGTCCAGCTGTTTGTGGCACTGCCAAAGAGAAGTCCCTTCTGGTGTACAGGTCCGTTCTACGTATTCATTCCCACCAGCATCCAACCCCAGAGTTCACACTGCACAAGGGACTTGTTTTACCCTTCTCTAAGTGACTACCCGTCTGTAGTCTCTTCCTGCCTTATACCACCAGACTCGTATCCAGTGGCCACCATTTTTACTTCTCACTCTGCTTAAAGAGTTCCACAGCTTCCTACTGTGCTAAGACTGAAAATCAGAAGCCTGCACAATTCTGCCTGCTCTGACATCAGATGAATTTTCCAGCCTCAGTGAATCCCTGTTGTCTTCTCACTAGGGGTCCACAGAATTTTCTCCAGCCCTCCCTTGGCAACCTTGCCGCTATATGCTTTGTGTGTATTTCTTTCTATCCCAGCAACGCTTCAGTCTCCTCCACCCAACTGAAACATTTAAGCAGAGGAGGAAATGAAAGTGGGGACCCCTGGATGGGGGTCACTTAGGAAGCAAAGCTGGTAGTCACTTAGAGAAGAGCTGAACCAAGTCACCAGGGTGGATGCTGCAGGAATGAACACGTGGAGTCTGAAGTCAACATCCAGTCATCCTTCAGACTTGCAGTTGGGGTTAGCTGCTTTCTGATCACATTGCCCTGGGGAAGTCTTTCCTTCATTCGCAGATCTTAGGACAGTATGTGATGATGGCCATGGTTTAGAAGCATGTTGATTTATGGTTCCTCTAGAACACAGTAACCCTGTAAGGCACCTCAGCTTCCTGCTTTCATTGAGCATCATAGTCCTGATACCTCACACCAAGCTCAGTCCTCAGTGGGTGATCAGCAAATATTTGTTCCTTGAATACATAAGTCCCTGTTTACAGATAAAAAAAATGATGCAGATACTTTCCACAAGTTCTTCCAAAATGCTGACAGTAACTGCCTTAATTTAAGATACTTTGAAATTTATTTCTCTTTTTATACTTAGAAAAGTTTACAGTTGCAAATTATCATTATATGAAAATAGAAATAATGTGGTTTTCAAAGAATAAAAAACGAAGTGAATGTCACTTATTCAGGTATAACCAGTAGCAGCTGACAGGAGAGGTAAAGAATTGGGTTTAAAGGGAAGCATACATACATCCAGCTAAATCAAGGGAAGAATCAGGTTGATTTGGCAGGTGTGGAAGTTTGGAAGAGAAATGTCCCCCACAGGTTTACGATTTCAAACACTTGATCCCCAGATGGCGGTTCAGTTTGAGGAGGGTTATGGAGCATTGTTGGTACAATGTGCTTCTGGAATATATAAAATTTACTCTTGCTCATTCAAATGCTGATTTTTCTACCCACCTCTCTGGTTTCAATCCAGACATTGCATTGTGTTTATTCTAAGCATCACCTGTCTCAAGATTGTATAAACGTGCTGCCATTTGTTCTCTGTATTTTCTTTTTAATTTTTTTTATTTATTACCATTTATTCACTTTGTATCCCAGCTGTAGCCCCCTCTCTTGTCCCCTTTTAATTCCACCTTCCTTCCCTTCCTCACCTCCTCCCATGTGCCTTCCCCAGTCCACTGATAGGGGAGGTCCTTCACCCCTTCCATATGACCCTCCCCATCAGGTCTCATCAGGACTGTCTGCATTGTCTTCCTCTGTAGCCTGGCAAGGCTGTGCCCCCTCCCTCCTTCAGAGAGAGGTGATCAAAGAGCCAGCCACTGAGTTCATGTCAGAGACAGTCCCTGTTCCCCTTACTAGGTTACCCACTAGGAGACTGAGCTGCCATAGGCTATGTCTGTGCAGGGGATCTAGGTTATATCCATGAATGGTCATTGGTTGGAGTATTGGTCTCAGAAAAGACCCCTGGGACCCAGATTTTTTGGTTCTGTTGTTCTCCTTGTGTAGCTCCAGACCCTTCCAGGTCTTTCTATCTCCCCCTTGTTTCATAAGATTCCCTGCACTCTGCCCAAAGTTTGGCTATGAGTCTCAGCATCTGCTTTAATACCCTGCTAGGTAGAGTCTTTCAGAGGCCCTCTGTACTAGCTTCCTGTCTTGTTCCTTGTTTTCGGCTTCTTCAGATGCTTAGCCTGTTTGCCTTTCTGAATGAGGTTTAAGCATCTTACCCAGGGTCCTTCTTGCTTAGCTTCTTTAGGTGTATAGATTTCAGTATGTTTATCCTATATTATATGTCTAATATCCACTTATAAGTGAGTATATACCTTGTGTATCTTTCTGCTTCTGAGATAACTCACTCAGGATGGTATTTTCCAGTTCCCACCATTTGCCTGCAAATTTCATGATTTCCTTGTTTTTAATTGCTGAGCAGTATTCCATTGTGTAACTGTACCACAATTTCTGTACCCATTCCTCCATTTAAGGACATCTGAGTTGTTTCCAGATTCTGGCTATTACAAATAAAGCTGCTATGAACATGGTTGAGGGAATGTCCTTCTTGTATACTTGAGCATATTTTGGATATATGCCTAGGAGTGGTATAGCTGGATCTTGAGGTAGCACTATTCCTAATTGTCTGAGAAAGCACCAGATTGATTTCCAAAGTGGTTGTACAAGTTTACATTCCCACTAGCAATGGAAGGGAATTCCACTTTTTCCACATCCTCTCCAACATGTGTTGTCACTTGAGTTTTTTTTATCTTAGCCATTCTGATGGGTTCAATTACAAGATGAACGTCTATATGCCAAAGTGGAAATGCAGATCCTATTTAGTGTTTTCTAGGAACAAGGTCATACAGTGGCTGGTATGCTCCATTTTACATAGTTTGGAGAACTAAAATACACGCACCATGCAATAGACTCATATTCAGAATTCGCGTGGGCTTTTGCCTTAAATTCTGAAGAGCATGATCCTAAGGTTACTCATTTGTTAGAGATGGTGACTGTTTTGAAGACACCTTGCAAACTGGGGCTGATGGTGCTTCAGCATGTATAACCATTGCATTCAACAATATTTTAGACCTGATGTGAAACCTGTTACAGATATAACTTATCCTACAGGTCAAAAAATATGAAAATATCTAACAGTAATTTTTAAAAGAAGGTCATAAAACAGGAGGGAAATATAATATTTCTCCAAAGTAGATTACATAATAATTTATCAATTTTAAAATGTTTAAATGAGATAAGTAGCACACCTGCTAAGACACACTGGAATTTAGAAAGAACTGCTGAATTAGAGCTCATATAAAGGTCCTAATTCCAAAATGGAAAACAGGGAATGTGTTATGTTAGGGAAGAGGTTTTGTGTATGTTCATACAGGAGAAGAGAAATTATGGGTTCCATCAAAACTAATGAAAATCAGATATGACAGAGGAAGACCACCTGAAGATCTTGGCCACACACAAGAAGAGAGAAATCAAGACGACTACACAAAACATGTAACATAAAGTGCTGACCCCTTTATATGGGAACAGCTCTGAAACTGACTGAGACATAAAAATTGTCTCCAGCCAGAACTTCAACAATACATGGCCAATAAATCCTTATTGGCCTCAAAATTTATTATGTCATTCCTTAAATTGGCATAGATAAAATTGGTTTACATTTTAGTTTCATCCTGAACATCTCATACATTTATAATCTTAGAATTGTATAATACTTATGAGAAATTATATGTTTGCAGAACAAAAGGACCACACACTGGAGATGCTGGATCAAATCTGACAGAATTCATCCTTCTAGCATGCTGAGCCATTGGCACATCTGTTCCAGCATCTTGCATGTTCCAGCATTCTGCTTTTTCCTGCCTCAGCTGCTTCAATTGTTGTTCTCAGCAAAGCCTTTGAAGAGAGCTTTGAAGAAAGCTACTAATCTCAATTGGTCCAGCATTTAGACTGTTCCAAAAATGGACTTCTGTTAAGCCTAAAATTTTTCAACATTCAAAGACTGGACTACAAATGTTAATGCTTGCTTAATTAATCATTTCCCCCAATTTCCTTTGGGCTCCCTAACAGGATTTATGCATGTCCAAAAAGGCAGCTAGAAAAAATTCATAAGAATGACATCCAATTTCCTAGGGGGTAGGTGGGGGGTAGGTTTTGGGTTGTTTTCTGTGTCTATGAATGTTTATTGTCATTGGGAGATGGTTATAAATTATAATATATAAATTATGTATTGTAAATTATATTATAAATTATTAATGGAGAGAAAACAAGGTTAGACTCAGGCATTTCTCTCTTTTCCTTTTTCTTTTCTTTTTCTTTCTTAGATAAGAAGAAAAGGGGTTGGTTGAAAAGAAAGAAAGGGGAATACAGGGATATCTTATAGGAATAATATGACAGAACATAGATTATTGAATCTAGTAAACTTAAGGTTTTATTTGTTATTCTCAAATAAGGTTATTTTTAACAGTTGTATAGGATTTTGTATATTGATGCAAAAATAAGTCTATTTTTAATATATTGGTAAATTTTAGTATATTGATACAAATTCAAGGTTACTTCCAATACTTTTAAATCACTATTACAAACTGTTTAGGGTATTAGGTAATGAAAGTTAATTGCTAGTTAATTAACTCACAGTCATGTCAGACACTAGTCTAATCCATCACAGGAGTATACATCCTAGGTTTAACAGATAGATATGATTTTGTAGACAGATCAATTACATAAAGATAGGTAGTCTTCAAAAACTTCAGAGAGGTACAGAATATGGCATTTTAAAATGTCTTTATTATTTTAAAGATTCTTTGACAATGAGACAGGTCATCTCCTGGCAGCACCCTGCCTATCTCAAAAAGATGATGAGCATCAAAGAACCTCCATTTGGAGATGGCTTCCAATGTGGCAAACGAGCCACCCAGGCAAAAAGAAAATGCCCTCGTTTCACGACAGGCAGAATTCTGCCAAAAACAGGGAAACTTAAATGCAGGACAGGTTGACTGCTGAATTCTGCCAAGACAGGGTAAGCAAGTCTTAAATAGTTCCAGCTTCCTAAATAGTAATGCCTATCAAATATACTGAGTCAGAAGGCTGAAGATGATGCTCCAACGTTATAGACAGTTTTGGGTAATTGTTCAGGCAGCAAATTGTCTCTGTCAGTTTTTGTTTTTTTGTTTTGTTTTGTTTTGTTTTTGGAAGCTGCTAACATGCACTTCCTATTTACTCCAGTAACTAATTTTATTTTTTCTCAAGTCTCTGGTGGGGTTGAACATCAAATAGTTACAGTTCCAAAATTAAGCTTAACTTGTTTAGAATTTAAGAAAATGCTTTCTTACAGGTAGTACCAATAAGGATAAAAGTTAACTTAGGTATAGAACTCTAAACTTGTCAAGATAATCAAATACTTTCTCCTAAGTTATCAAATGCACTTGAACTGGACATTGCACATGTAAATCTTACCTAATAGTTTTCATAACTTTTATATTTATTATTGTATTAAAAGAAAAGGAGCCTTTTCTTGGACTTAAAGGGGGAAATATTGGTGTAATGTTCTTGTGGAATGTATTCAGTTTACCCTTGCTCATTCAAATGCTATTTCTCTACCCAACTCTCTGGTTTCAATCTGGACATTGCATTTTGATGTTTATTCTAAGCATCATCTATCTCAAGTTTGTGTAAACATGCCACCATTTGTTCTTTGTGTTTTCAATTAAACAACCAGCCAATGCTGTGCAATGGAGAGAACAGGATGGGACATCCTAGTCTGGAGGGGAGGAGAAGGAAGTGAGTGGGGCAGTAGGAGAGCAGAGATCGGCAGGACAGGACTTAAAACCATGAGGAGAGAAGAACCAGACCTAAGATATGACTAAAAGCAAGTATAATGTGGGAAATCTGAATGGGAGGAAACTTTTCAGGCTTGGAGGTTTATGATGGAGCAACTATTGTGCAGCACTGTGCTCTAGGTTAATTAAATAAATCCTAGTCTCTGTGTGGTGATTTGGGTGTGCAGCTGGATTAGGAATATCTGCTGCTTAACTAAAGGATAAATTAATAATAAATATTAATAACCACCAACAGCATTTATGATGTGGAGTTTGCTGGAGCAGCCCCTCCCTTGAGGTTGGCATTGAAGGTGTATACCTTGCCTGGCTTCCAGTCTGCCATCTGCTTCCTGTGTGTGGTTGAGACGTGGTCGCTCAGCTTCCTGCTCTAGCCACCTGCTCCCATGCTTCCTCTGCCATTATGGACTTGCCCTCTATAGCTACAAGCAAAAATAAACTCTTCCTTGTATAATTTGTTTCAAGACATGATATTTATCACAGCCAGAGGAAAGAAAGCTACATTGTGACTTATGAGAGAAGAAGATAGGAAGTAGATGGGGCACGTTTTAGGCCACACACGGGTGTAGCGTGTGGGGAAAACTGAAGGGTGGTTAGGTGTGATGATATTTTATTGTGTGTATATGTGTACGGAATTCTCAAGAATAACGACAATAGGCAGCTCGAACATCTGTTCCCCTCAGCTCATGTCTGTGCTACCAATTCAGTTTTAGGGCTAGTTAAAGCAAAAAAAAGCCACAGGTAATATGATGGGAAATGGTCACAGTGTGCTCATCCAGCATTGAGAGTGCTCACCTATATCCCATGCCTTGATGCTCAGCAGTCACACCCTCTCCCCTATAATAGTTGGATTTAACTACACATGGAAGAAGAAAGGCTCCCAAGTCGGCCTTCCTGTTTCTTTTTTTTTTCCTTTTTTTTTTTTTTTTGCCTTCCTGTTTCTTTACAAGTCTTCTCAGCATACATATGCGCACTCACACTCGGATGGTTGTACAGGGTTTGCCAAATTCCTTGGACATCTGATTGTGACTCTTCCCAAATGGTCTCAAGGATGTCTTAGCCAATCCACACCAATACTTTGTAGCTATTTCTAAGGGGTATCTGCTCTAGCCCTTATCCTAGATCCCCTGAAACAGGTTTAGGAGGCACTTTTGGGAGCTATTTTTGTTATGTTTTAGTTAGAAAATAAATATCTTGCCAAGGTATTTCTCCTTAGCCTTCTCAATGATGTTACAAGCAGACAGGGTGTTTAAGCCATGACTAAACCTGAGACTCCTGGGAACCAAGAGAGAAGAAGAGGATGCTGAGGGCAAACAGGAGTAGTCAGGTTTGTGGCAGCACCCCTGAGCTGCCTCAGCATTCTTAAGGCTGGGTGCAGATCCTCACCGTGTGGTCTCAGCTCATCTGTGCTCATTCCTTTAGTACTGAAATTTGTCAGTTGGAGTCAAAGTTTTTCTTGTGAAGCACCATTTTGCCCAACTGATGACACTTGACAAGCTCTTAAGCATAGCTCTGTGCAGTTAGCAGACCATGAGTTCATGGATCTTTTCTATGTTTACCAACGCCATGCTTAGCAGGGTGCCTATAATGCAGGATCATCCAACCAAAGCAGAGACAGGCAGCTCCACTGCAGGCACAGGTGCGTAGAATAGAATGCGGTGGACACTGGGACATTCTGTGCACCTAAACAGCTAATCGTCACCTTACGTGCTGTGCAAGGTGACGGCTGATGGGGTTTCCAGGAAGCAAAAGAGAATCTCACCCCACAATAAATCCCTGTGTGCAAGGATGCCAGATTATTTTGGTTGCCAGGTCATTTTGGTCGCCATTTGACTGAGAAGAGGAGAAGCCAGAAACTTGACTGAAATGATAAGATGCCAAACAAGAAGCTCACCAGGAGACATGTGTCCTGTTGTGCAAACTAGAGCCCCTCCTCAATTTTGTCACTCTGTATCTGTCTTTCCAAAGACTAGTCTCTCTGCTCAGTATACCAAAATCTGCAAGAATGTTTACTGCCCGGAGTGCTGAAGTCACAGAGGAAGGAGAAGAAAGTGCATTCATCACTGTCACCTGGAAGCTCTGTCAACAGAGGCTGCAGGCACCTTGAAGAGCCAGGGTATCATGGCCCCCTCAGAAAAGCCAGGAAGTCTCACCACCAGGTCTGGACAGAGATGGGCATTGTACCTCAGACACGTGGCTTTTCTGTGAGTCTCCATCTCAGGGGCAGAGTCGCACTGTCCAACCTCCAGATAAGTCCAAGGACAGCACTCCTCACATTCTCCATCAAAACTGGTTTGGCTGGGTGTGGTGGTATAATGGGGGGAGTGAGAGGTTGAAAGACCAAAGGCTGAAGACTTGCATAGGCTACACAGCTAGACCTTGTCTCAAAACCAACCAACCAACCAGCCCACTGACCTTTACTTTATGGCTGGTTTACCTATTCCTCCCTTTCCAAGAGTTTAATGCATGGAAGAAATCCCCTACTGGTAGGCACCATGTTAGAATAGAGGAAATGAGAGAGCCTTTAGCATGGCTTAGTGAACTACACATAGCTCTGTGTACTTGAACCTTTGTTCAGGGCTCCCCATCAGTGAAAGAAGTTAAGGTGGTAAATTCATGGGCTGCAGATTGCTGGTTGCAGGAATTTTACCCCCATAAAATATAGCATACAAGGGTTATAAACACACAATACAGATTATCAGACTATAAAAAGGCGTAACAATACAATATGATTCATGGCTGGCATGGGCACAATATTTTGCTGGAAGATTAAAGACTATGTGACTTAAATAACTTTTATTGTAATGCTTTCACCAGATCTCCTAACCAGGAAAACAAACGGATTCTGCCGAGTGATAGGACTGTCGAGTAGTAACCAATAAAACTCCCCCGAGAGCCGTTTATCTCCACAGTCCAGCTAAGATGGCTCCACTTTGGAGATTGTTTCAAAACTAGACCAGCAGTTTCTGGGCTTCCTAATGATGTACCATTCTCCTAGGGTGTGCTATCATTTGGCTGAATATAGCACGTGTTCTCAAAATAATGTCTCTGATTATGAGTGATAGTAATTTCCATCCCTCCTACCAGCCTCTTACACAGGCTTTCCCAGACTCAGTCCAAGAATTAATTTGTGGTAATCTCCTCCCCAAATAAATAACTTTTGTCTTCACACAGCACCTTGGGCCTCACTGGGAACAATACTCAGCCCAGAGCACAGGAGAGGTCTAGCTCCTGACCAAGTGGCAACCCCTCTCATCTCAGCACATCTACAATTCAAATGTGGCTATGAGGGCTCCAGTCATCGATCTGCCCCTGCCTCTTGCTAGGACTGAACCAAAGATGGGGCTTCAGCACTGTCCCCCAAAGAGGATCCGAAGCAGTGACAAGTGGGAATCCTGAGGTCTTCCCTCTGGGCTGGGCGGCAGAGGCTCCAGCAGAGTGCTCCATCGGAATAGAGATGGTACTCTGTCTGCCTTAGTCCTCCGATTGGCTGAGCTGCTCTGCAGGGCAGCTGCTTGGTTCCTGAGATTTGTTGGCAGCCTCCTGCTCTTTGTTCTTCCGAATGTGAGAATGGTGTAAATAGTAGCATCTGCATCTGGTCCTGCTGCTCTGACCGCTAGCCAGATTCTTCATTTCCCCGCACCCTCCCCACATGCTGCAAACATTCTGCAGGATGGGGTGCAGCATGGGGACCCCAGGAATGCTGGGGAAGCCAACTGACACTTCCCTCCCAGCAACCCCAGGGACTTACAATTTCGGTAAAACTGAAAATTCCCTTTTCTGCATTGTGGGTGCTTATGGGAGGATGTGGGCAAAACGCAGGTTTGCCCCCCTCTGCTACTGAAGAGGAGCTCATGCCTTCTGCCTTAACAGCTGCTGTCACCCACACTACTCTCTGAGCCTGGAATTCCTTACAGAAGAACGGCTCCCTGCCAGCAGTCCCCTGACCAGGCTGAAGGCGCCAGCAAAGGTGTGACTGCAGGAACTGCGCCCTGACCGCAGCCAGGGGTGGGGTCTGCTTTGTTCACAGCTGTTTCTACAGCCACATGCAATGTCCATGCGCCTTGGTTGTCGCTGTCTCCTCGCGGCATCTCGTTTTCTTGCACTGACAAAAGAAAAAGCCCTTGCTACTCCTATATTAAAACAAACAAGCAAGCAAGCCAACCTGGGCCTGAGCTGTGTGTGGCTCATTTAGGAGAGAGCTTGCCTACAGGTGGGAAGCTGCGGGCTCCATCCCCAGCCCACAGAAATGTGTATCTTTACACCAACCCAAAGAAAGTCATGCTTGTTCCTCAAGAGCAGCCAGTGATTGAACTTTAAAAATACACAGCCATAGCTTTTGGCGTTTGGAGATTCTGCACCCTGGAGAGCCTGTGCCCCGGATGGCCATCTTACCCCACAGCCGTCAGCAGTTGATCCTGACAAAGGTCTGCCGTGTTCTAGGACCTGGGTAAGCACAGCTATGCTCCCAGCTGGCAGTGACTGATGGCTTCCACAGTTTCCACGAGCAAAAGGAATTTTTTAAACTATATAATTACGAGAGTTTTGTCACCTAAGTAAATGGGTTACAAGAGGGTTACACATTAGACAGAATAAAAAAGTGGGTTTCTTCAGCGCGCAAGTGGACAAAGAAAAATGCTGGCGAATGGCTGAGCTAAAAGGGCGGAAAGGCCTATAAGGTTCTCAGCACAGGTGCCCCTACCTTACCAGCGGGCCCTCTCTACCGTTCTTGGGGGCCACTTCTTCCCCAGCCAGAGCCTGCAGCTCAAGCAAGAATGTCGTTTACTAGACAAGCGTAATTCCCAACTACAGCTTAAAACTTACCCTTATCCCACAGATAAGTGTAACTCTTCCCTACCATCCAAGGTAGGGTGTTTGTGTGTGTGTGTGTGTGTGTGTGTGTGTGTGCGCGCGCGCGCAACATTAACAAAGAAAAAGAGGCCATCAATTTGAGAAGGAGTAAGAAGGGACATGGGAACAGTTGAGGTAAAAAAGAAATGGGAGAATGGGGAAATGGTGTAAATATGCATTTAAATACATAATAATAAGAAATTTCTAACTGAAAAGAATATTCAGGCAGTAAACAACTCAGGAGTCTCAGGAAGTCTCTGAACTTCACCAGATACCTCCCACCTCCTATGTTTATATAAATAGTAACAGGACTGCCTAGGAGACAGAGACCAAGCAATCTGCTTGGAACTGGCCCAGACAAGCTGAGCTTCATAGAAGAGACTCTCTGACTGAAAGTCATTCAGTGCGCCCGCCGGTTCTGGCTTTCGTGAGCATCTCCCACGTTAGGGGAGGCTCTCTGTGATTTAGCTGCCCCCAAGTATTCCCTGCTCCTGTAAGGAGTCAGAGTACACGGTTGGTTCACCAGGTTGAACTTCCCTGGTATCCTTAATTTGGTCTGTCATTGGTTCCTTATCAGGGGTGAGCATTCACACTTGTTCCCCAGGACTAGTGTCACCCAACAATACACACAGGTCTGTCCCAGTGTGCCAGGCCTTAATACAATGGCATGGAGGTGTCTAAACAGGATAGATAGTCTGTTTTATTACCATGCGCAGCGCTAACCGTTCAGAATCCCAGCTCGGCCCCGCCCCCGCAGTAATCTCAGTCTTTCCTGACCGTGGGAGTTAAATCTGCTTCACAGGGGCATGGAGTGTGTGTTTTTGGGGAGCACATCCCAGACTTGCTATCACAAGTTAACACACTTAACTAGCAGCTGTGTTTTGGGTCAATGAAGGCTGGGGAGCACGAATTCCAAGCATACCCCTTCTTTTCTTTTATCTGCTCTTCCCACTCACCGTTTCTATGTTTCTTTCCTTTTTCTTTCATTTATTTTGGTGCCTTCTGTGTCCACCACAAAGGACGCAGATCCTAAACACACACAGCTCCAGGGCCCAGTGCCTCAAAGTGAGGGAAAAACATGCTCTCAGTGTAGTGAAAGAGCTGCTTGGTGGCCTCTATGTGAGCAGCCTTCTCTGAATGTGGAGGAGGTCATTAGTGCTTGACACTCAGTCTGGGTTTTTGGAAGTGTGGAAGGGGGTAGAACAGGGTGTGACCGGATATGGAGAAGCCTCTCCTGGGTGATAAGTGGATCCATCACTTCCCATGGCTGAAGACAGGCCAGCGCCACAGGGTTGGAAGCAGCAAACGGTGAGCCCAGAGGGGTGCTGACCCTGTTGAGAGGAGGATCTCTGTAGCAATTTGGAGGATCTCGTGCTGTTCAGTAGGGTCTCACTGAGGTCTGGGGGTAATAATGACTGCCAGGAACAGCTGCCCAGAAAGGGCCAATACCAACCGTCGATAGGAAAATACTGAGCTTACCCTTTGCCACAACAGGAGAAGACATCATTCTTGCAAAGCTTCATGCCTAGAGGAAGAAAAGAAAGATTAGAATGTTTTGAGAAGCAGAGATTTGATTAAGGTGGATCTTCAGAGGAGGAGCTTGGCGGTGACAGGTAAGGAACCTCCCAATAGTCATGCGCCGGTGGGAGTGGCAAGGAGAGGACTGGAAGAAGCCTCAGACTCTAATTGTTGGATGTGCGTTGCCATGCTGACGGATGTTTAAGAAGTGAGGAATGAGCATGCAGTTAGCCTGGGCAGAGCTGTCCTCTAAGATGAGTCAGTGAGAGTTACCAAGTCACATTCACTGTCAATGGGAAAAACAGCTTCCTCAGGGCCAAGGCAGAATGGGGAGGACGTCAATCTCCATTGCCAGCTGCATTCTGAATCTCCCAGATGACATACCATAATAGCCCATGGCCGTGAGGGTTTTTCCAGTAAGGTTTAAGACTGAAAGGAGGACCCATCCTGAAGGCAGGTGACACCAACCCATGGACTAAGAATCCAGCCGGAAAGAAAGGAATGCTGAGCTGGGCACCATCTCTCTGTACTCATCTCTCTGTGCTTACTGACTGGAGATGCTGTGTGAACAGCCAGCCTCCTCCCCACTGCCACGCCACCTCCCCACTGCCATGCCTTCCCTGCTACTGTGACAAACCGCTCATACCCGAGCCAAAATAAACCCGTTCTTCCTTCACTTGGTCATGGCAGTGAGAAAAGTAGCCAACACAGAAAGCCTGGGTCTACGGAAGGTTGATCTGGATCTATCATCAATCTATCTGTATCTCCTGTGTTCATCTAGGTATCACCTAACCATTTCTGAAACTTTCAGTGCATAGGGCAATTCAGAGAAACTGCAACTGACCAGTCCTAACTCTTGCACAGATACAGCTGCTCGTTAAAAATGCATATGATATTAAAAGCAATTAAATTATATTATTTATAAAGCTATTAATGGCTTTATTTATGTTCTGAAAGCCAAGGAATGCTGAAAATGTTCCATTTGCGGCTGTGAGCTAAATGAAAATCACACACACGATGGCATTGTGCAGGCCGTTTGTTTGCAGTAGCAATCATTTGGAAGGAAAATGAAAACTTCAGCTTCTCTAGAAGTCTCTGAGTACACAGCTAGGGGAGGGTCAGGAGCTAGGCCACATTTTTCACTTTTCATCGCTCTGCTTTCTATCTCATAAATACAGTCCTAGGAAGGGAAGAGGAGAGCATTACCACAAATCATCATCTCAGTCAGAATCCAGTTAGACAGAAAAATCTGCAGAAAGTAAGTCTGTGGTAGGCTGATTAATGATATGCTTCTTTACACGTTTGATTTTGTTGAGTTTTGTCATACTTTACTCAAT